>NC_070633.1:20809715-20962907 GCF_947347685.1 Pleuronectes platessa
AATTGTGTAACCATGGTCAAACTGTTGTTTATGTTATTTCGCATCACCTGGTTGTGCATTTGTTCTGGAAAATTAAATCAAGATGAAGTGACAAACAGAAAAAGCTGATATTTCATTAATAGCTTGAGGTTGACCAAGGAAACCGCACTAATGTTCAAAGTGTGACGTGTCTCCATTATTCCAGCCCTCAATGTTCTCACGGCTCCAACAGCACAATGTTTTCAGTCCTTTGGGGATGTGACCTGTCAAGCAGACACTGCAGCGTCCAAGAAGTCCAACGCTGTCTCTAATTTGTGCGAGACCACCTCTGATTTGCTCTGCACTAGATGATGGGTGAGACAGAACAGTTCAGTGCTCTCCTCACAGCTTCACTCTTGTCTAATTTCAAGCTCTACATACGCTCACCCGCACACACAAAGCGGTAATTCAAATTATTCATGGGGCTCCTAAATCCTGAGTGGTTTGTTTTATCATTAAAGTGTGTCAGAGTTTGTTTTCGTCAGCCCCGCCAACAGATACGGTGTCTGTCCCCAAATGTCTCGAAGCTGTGATTCCTTCTACGGTTATTCTTCATTCCCTGGTTTACCAGCCTTTACCCAGCGTGATACACAGGACGTCAGAGGTGGTCCCTCAGGGAAAAGACAATAGGGCCTTGTGTGAGGGCTGTATGAATTATTACAAGTCTGAAGTAAATGATTAAGACTTCAAAAATGTCACCCGCTCACTAATGTCATGTTAGGTTGAATCAAAAAACGGAATTTTAGGTCGTATTTGATATTTGACCCAGCAGGTAAAAATCACATCCATCAAATCCAAATCACGTCAAGACTGAAATCAAACACATCCATCCAGAAAAACCTGTTCCCTCACAGAGAATGATCGATGGTTGAGTCTCACCCACCTGCCATCGCATCACCAACCCCAACAGCAGGTCTCCCTCCCTGACCTTGAACAATAGAATTATCATTAACGTGTAATTGGAGCTGGGATAGTTCTGCAGGCGATGAGCAGTAACGTGCACAAGGGTTCCTTGGGGGAAGAGGGGCACAGAATCACCAAGGGGCATCGCACTGAACCTGGGGAACTCTTTAAACGGCACTAGTGAGGATGAGAGGAGATGGAAAAGAGAAGAGATACAACAGGACAATAAAAGAAGAGCAAGGGCAGAGAAGAGGAGGAAGAGCGAAAAGGCAAAGACTGAATGGGAGAGCCAACGGGAACGGAGGAGACCTTGAATGAGAACTCGTGCAGACGCTTTGTGAATTGAAACAGGAACAGTGCGGTAATGACAGAAGTGAGCCGAGTCAAAAACAGACTGCCCCTGCCCTCAGACAGATGCTGCACGTGGGTGGCCTGGCTCTCCGCAGTTATCCGAGCCATGTGGCAAACAAATTCATGGCATGCCACGAGACACCCACACCGGGCCCCTGCAGAGCAAAACAGCAGGAACCTCCCTATGTGGAACAGCCCACACCTCAACAATGACTGCATTATTCCTGGTGTGAATGATGCTGGGATTAGATTTCTTATACGTCTGCTCTGTTGAAAGGAAGAAAGTTCACAACCGCAACTGACTGAAGTGAAATTCTGTGTTTTGATTCCACACAGGATGAGATTTGTGATGATTGAGCCACAAGCAGTTTAGTTTCAGACATTCACAGCATATGTCAGAGCAAGAATAAGATGCATTGAAGCTGGTGTCATTGCAGACGCTAATCACATCTATAATACTAATATAAAACAAGACAGGCAGGGTAACGACATAAAGACTTTGTGCATTGCCTGACCACGTCGGGAATCAAAAAGGTAAAACTATGAATGTCCCTTCCTCTCGTTCAATTTCCTAGTCTGAAACAAAAATTTGAACTTTTTAAATGATCAATCTGTGTAATAACATTTCAAAGATGGAAATTGTGCCTTTTTTCTTCTCAATGTCTCATAAAAATGTAAATGTGATGTTTTCCTATCACAGATTTGCATATAAACATATTAGAAAATTCTTGATACAGTTACAATTTCTGAAAAAGGCTTCATTTAGGTGACTTACAATCATCTTTCCATTCGCCTACTTGCTTTTTGTGGTCTAATTAGAACTTATTTCTAATTTCCGATGAAAAACATTACGATGGGATATGTAATCATAAGAGAAACTACATGTTTATAGATTGTTAGGACATGATAACTGTATATATCATTCTGTGCCGAGTGAACTTCCATTGTTCTAGTTAGTTTTAATAATAACCCTTAACAGGGAAGGGTGGGGGGGGGGGGGGACTTTTTAAATTCATAGTGTACCACTGAGCACATGAAAAGTGACAAAAATAGTTTTAGTGGGCGTGAATCTCAGTTTGTGTGATTCTGGAAGTTACACACAGCTTGACATATTAAAAGCATTCTTCCTTTCATTCTTCCTTTCATTTGTCTGACAAAAGGAAGAATGGAACGCGACAGCCGAGCTTCACGTGTTTTCTTTTCTTATCCACGAGCTAAAAGAGAAGCTTCCCTCCCACAAGTCGAGGGGTTGAAGACGTTGTTCACCTTCTCACTTTGCAGTCGAGCCGAAGGTTTTTTCACTTCAGGTAAATGGACACAAATGAAGGAGAGCGGAAGGACTGCCAGATCATTACCCGACTGTCCTTTGAATCAATTACACACCGCTGCTAGAAGAATAAACCATAATAGCGTCTCCACAGAGCGAGATTCACTTAAACCTCCCACACACTCGCACTGTATTTTAGTTGCAGATGGCTGAACGGCCTCAGCAATATGCTCCCGGTAATAACTGTCACTTTAATATATAAATTCATAATCATTCATTGGTGATTACCATGACACAGCACAGTGCTCCGCCGTGGTCCACTTGTTTTTGGGGTCGTTAGCCCAATCTTGCGAAAGACATTAAACCACAAGTTGATGTAAGACGAGAACAGCGTGTCTACATTTCCTGCCAGTTGCGTCAAGGTGCTGTTTGCGTGTCGATACCGCACAAACAGCCAGTTGATGTGTGTGTGTGTGTGTGTGTGTGTGTGTGTGTGTGTGTGTGTGTGTGTGTCTGCGTGGAGCGGCTCACAGTGTTATGATTTCGCCTGCTTCAAGAAAAGTGATCAAACATCTAACCTAATGTTATCAAGGGCAAGAGCAATTAGCTGAGCGACACTGTGTCACACTGATAAATCCTCTGGGCCGCTGCCATCTGTAAGTGTGAGGTGGAAAGAGTTTAGCTGTGCTGTTTACTCCTTATCTTAATTTGTTTTTCGGGAACGAGGGCACACAGGTGCTTTCACGTCTTCCCATTTTTTTTTCTCTCTGGCTCTAGGAGGGCAGTGTCGCTCAGTCCACCATGTTGGGTCCAACCTGAAATATCTCAGTGACCAATAGATGTCTCTGGAATTTTGTACGGACATCTTTGTTCCCTGGAGGATAAGCCGCACTGAGTTTGGCTATCCTCCTGACTTTTCCTTTACGCCTGCTGCACACGAGAGGATTTCAAATCTTAACCTGAAAAGGTTAAATATGTGGGAGACCACAGAGATAACGACGGGAGTAACATGAACATGCACACACGAGAGGATCCAGTCGAGACGCCAGACAAATTATTTATATGAGGCGATTTTTGAGACTTGGGAAATCACTGACACTGATGGTCTCATCCGTTGGTGGCGCTTGTGTGTTTCGTGTTTTGCACACACAACAGAACACAATAAGCAAACAGTCGCCAATTAAACAAGTTTAACCTCGTCTACCGTCCACCTGGCACAGGGGAACAAAAGTCTTATTTACGCTGTAGGCAGCCATGTTTCCGTTCTATACAAAAGTACACAACATCTGCTGGTGCTGCACTCAGAGGAGCTCTTATTCAGTCGGTGACATTGTCATAGTGTTTGTAAACCCCTCATACTACGGGATCATTTGGCCAGATAGTCCGTTCAGATCAGCCTCAACTCTGTAACCCCCCCCCCCCCCCCCCCCCCCCCGATCGCCTGGAGGGCTGAATCAGACCTTAAATCGTGCCAATAATCCTCTAGTGGGAAGCAGCCATTAGTGCCAACATGAGGCTGTGATGCTTTAGCTAAATTGTATTAAATATTATAAAATCAGTTACAGACAGTATGAGATGTTGTGATTTTGGTTCTCATCTGATTTGTCATCTTTCATCATGACATTCCGTTCAGCTGCAGTCAACTTTCTTTTCTTGGCCAATTAGCTAATACTAGCATTCTATAAGACACAGCAATATGTTGGTATTGTCACTGCCAGCTTATCTAAAATGATCTCTGTCCACATGAGCACTTTGGCTCCGTATCAGATTTGATTCCTGTCTATACTGTAATGGCGTGTAATGGCCAGCAAAGCCAGATTCCTTGAACAATAGCTAATCTCCTACACATGTGAGCAGCTGTAAAAAGCAGAATGTAACAGCACAACAACTGTTAGCAAAGACAACAAGATCAACGACATTTGTAATTGATGGTCAAAGTTGCTTTCTACACTGGTAGCTGAGACTAATGCTGGTTGTTTTCTCCAGATTCAGGGGGTCATGTGATAGGAGCCTGACGAATCAACCACTGCTCAAGGCAAAAAAGAGCCAATCAGCAGGTGGTTACTAATCCTAACCTGCCTCTCCCTGTCCGCACTGAAACACAGTGCCAGAGTTTTCAAACTAAAAAGTGCAGAGTTGCGTTTCCAAAACTTTTTGCAGCTCAAAGACTCTGGAGTAGTGAGGAATGGTATGGTAGAGCGGATGTAGCCTCAAAGCATCCCAGTGCAGCCTCCCAGAGACATGACTGGAGAACAGTCATAGTCAAATGGCACATCAGGGGCCTTTCAACAAAAATGTAGGACTATGGATGAAAGATTAAGTTTTCCCTCACAAAACTTATTTAGTAATTGGTACCGAAATACAACATGAGAAGTTCAATTTAACTCCACTCAGGGCACAGTGTGTTACAGGAGATAACGCATGAGGGACTTTAAAGGATAGAATAAAGCAGTCATGACTTTCATTGTAACAGAGCCTCTGCCACCTGTCAATCAATGCCAGGCAGGCCATTATAGAGCCGGTCGTCTGCACTTGTCCAGCCGCCGGCGCTAGAGGCAGCCAGACGTTTCCTCCGGACGGCTCACCCACAAGGTTAGACAGCTTTTCACTGAAGCTCTTCTCCATCCTCTTTCCTCTGCGCCCCTCCCATTTCCCAGCATCCCCGCTCTCTTCTGCGATGATTTCCTACCAGCTGTCTGCTCGCTCCATCTCTCTCTCTCCTTTCCATCGCTCCCCCACCAACCGCCTCCCTCAGCTTGATGAAGTCAGAGTGCAGCTCGGGTACAAAGAGCCACCGCGGGCCATCCATAGTGATCTCATTACACAGGACTGCAGGGGAAACTGTCTTAAGCAATTTCACAACCAGCCTCCCTTAACACCCCCCACCCCTCCAGCCCCCCTCCTCCCAGATACATCGGGGTCAAGGAAGCAATTAAAGGGCCATTTGTCTAAACAGGACGCCGGTTGAATTGAAGGGATGATGCGGGCGAGCCTGGACAGTTTCCAATTAAACATCAAAGAACAACATGAATGCCCTCTAACTGTTTTGCACCAGCAAACCTCCGGAGTGTATCTAGCGTAATGGCAGTATTAACCCATATTATATTAATAATTCAGAAGATGACCACAAGGAGCACTGAAATTATGGATTATTGACTCACAGCACTTTGTCAGGAAAAAAAAACCCTTTAAATTGCCTGAATAACTGACCGTGATTGGCAGCAAGAAGAATCGCTACGAGGGACATGAAAAAAGAAACAAAGACAGCGACAGAGAATCTATATATAGACATCATTAGGCTCTATTCCACTGTGTGACTGGCTGGACATAAACTGAACACATATTAGCATAATGTTTGCACCCACAAAGGGGCAACTGTCACAGTTAATTACTTATTTAATATTTTAAAAGTTAATTACGGTTATTAAGAGCCTGTGTAGAGTGACAACTTTAACATGAGAGACACGTTAAAAGGCTTCTATTGTTTCAATAACACATTATTCACCTCGGGGGGGGGGTGCAAATTTATAGCAGCTGGATTAAAAAGATTTTGTCACAAAGTATTTGTTTTGAGTAACACTGCAAAAGTGAGCTGCTACAAACCAACAGTTTGAATTAAACCGAAAACAAAAGGTGGTGAAGTGGTTAGCACTCTTATTATCTCTTTTTTACCTCTTTTACACTAAAATTAGCATTAAAACACAGTTTCTTTTAATATTTAAACACATTTAAAATCCACAAAAGGCAGCGCTCTCTCACCTCACTGTCTTGTCGAATTAGAGCGTTCATCTGGCTATCCCAGTCTATTGCAGATTCATTTAACCCGGGAGTAAATGATGATTTGAACTATTCCCATTGCAGAGAAGCCAGATGTAAGTGGGTGTTAATATTGTGGCCATGTTGACCAGTTGAAGAGCGGCTTATCTCAGCCCTAGCCCGCATCGACCCTATAAAGAATAAGCAGTTCAGATAATGGGTTCGATTTTTTGGTGAAACCCCATCATCCCAATTCTTTTTTGACAGCCGAATTGTCGGTTCAGATGCCATTAGCAGTTGTGTTGCCATAGCGCCGAGTAACTTTCCATCACCTCAAACCCTTCCATCCGTATCTCTCTGAAACCGACAGCTCCACGGCACTGAAAACATCCATCCCTCCAGGCTCCCACAGGTTTCTTTTTACGAAATGTCTTGTCCTCTGTAAAAAACACCAGCGCGAATGGCCTCTCACCGGATGTTGTGGGACTTGCGTTTGATCTCGTTCCAGCAGAGGTTCATTTCTCCCGTTTGGTGCGGGCCACCTCCTCTCAGCCTCGGGCACTCCGTCCCCTCGTCCTGCCCCTCACCGTCCACCGTGGACTGGCACGGCACACAGTGGCATCCCGGCCACGAGGGCCGCCCCGCAGCTAGAAACACACACACACACAGGGACAACAAGGAGAATCAACAGCGGGTATTAAGGTCAACTGCTGATGAATAATACTTAGTTGCTGTTGGATGTTTCAACCCTCACAGGGCAGGATTTCTAGTGAATTTTTTTTTTAAATAGACCGCGAGGCAGACAACCGAACACAACCGAACACTTCATCCAACCAACCATGGACACTTCATCCAAACTGACATCCCACACGTCCTCCTCATTGATTGAATAAGACCACTCTGTCAACATAGTGACCGGTGATCAAACGGCCAATCAAATACACGCTAGGCATATTTAGGTTACTCCGAATTCTGTGTTTTAATGCAACAAACAGATTAAAGCCTATAAAACTGGAGTACACTCATGTTTCATATCGATTATTAGACCTGACATGAACTAAGTATAGCAATCTATATTTTTCAAAATAAAATAAATAAAACATTACAATGAAAGGAAAATGAAAAGAATTCTTGTGATTAAAAAAAGTGGAGCACAAAACTCGACAGAGATGAGTCAGTGCCTCTTTAAGACGAGACCTGATCCAGGCCTGAGAGAGAGAGGAAGCCTTGGAGCATATTAATAATCTAAAGTAAGACCAGAAGATTTATAGAGCGTTGAGGGCAAAAGCTCCAACCCATCTGCCAGCAGGCGACTGATAGTTAATCAATCACAATTAGTTTAGCAATAAAGGAGCCAAGGGTTAAATCTTAGAGTCAGATTAAGCTTATCAGATAAAGATAAACCGTAACACTGTCCTGTGTGTGGGACAGGAAACAGAAATCATGAGACAAGAGCACTTTTATCCTGTTATTCCGTTCCATTAAACTCAGGGAAACAAACGCAGACAAAAAGCTTGTTTTTTCCACAGACCTCCTGAGAGAGGGGGCATGTGAGGCCACACTTGAAGAGGTGCAAAACCCTGGAGGGGGGGGGGGGGGGGGGGGGGGAGGCATACACACACACACACACATGGCATCCTGGGCAGGAGAAGCTTTCCCAGGTTCACAAGCCATGATAAATCTTGTCTTTGGCCACTGGCCTGCGAGTGGATTTCTGTTTATTCAGATCATTTCACATCCTTTACCTTAGCTGCAGCTATAGGCTCTCAGCTAACATGCTCAGCATGCACACGCACGCGCACACACACACACACACACACACACACACACACACACACACACATGCACACACCATAACCAAGAGCTTCCCTTTGTGTTTGACTCGAATCGGATCTTGAACTGGTCGATACGATTCTTCTCAGCAGTAGGTCCTCTAACCCTTGCAGCAGTGCTCATCCATCGAATGCAAAACAAACACGCACACGCACACACGCACACGCACACACACACACAGTTATTAAAACGCAAGCCCTTAACTCATGTTGTTAGAGACAAGCACATGTCGAGATGGAACTTAGATTCACTTAACACTAACAGCTTGAGCCAAATTTAGGACACTCTGTTGAAGTGTGCGCAAAAAACTCCCAGGGTGCACTGCAGTTTTAATTTAATATATTTGGTGAAGTTATGCTGACAGTGTGATTTCACCATGGTGATTCAGATGAGATTGGTACAAATGATTCACCAGAGTTACATGAAGCACAAAAGAGCCATCTTTTTCATAAGAGTAGGACCTGGAAACATAACGCCTCTGGCCACTGGCTGACACATAACAGCTAGGTGCTGTGCTCTAGAGGCATCATACAGACAATTTACTGCTTTTATCTATAAGCACAATGTCATATAAAGAGGTGCATTTTTTCATGAAAAGGTTAATGCGTCTTACACATCACTTCCTTTCACGTTCTTCTCCCTCAGCTCAGGTTTATCTAAAACAAATTGAGCCCAGAACGAACAATGAACCTTTTTTTGCAGTGTCAACATCTGTGTGAACGGCCGCGGTGACAAAGAGAGAAAGATTTGCTTTCAGCGCACTCATCTCTTTTTCTTTTATCTTTACCCTCCTCTCTCCTCCTCCTCTATTCATTCTTCTCTATTCATTCTTCTCTATTCCTTCCTTACTCGTTCTGTAGACCAACTCCCCTCAAATTGCCCTGATGTTTTACTTTTTTTATTTTTTATTCACATGAATCATCATCATCGTCTCGCTCCCGCTCCCGTCTCCAGTTATCTCTCCATTGCCTTCCCTCTCTCCTCTCCCTCAGACAGCTCCTGTTAGTGTAGGTCCAGATGAATCAGCAATAACCAGCACATCTCTCCCACTCTCACCGTCTTTTCTACCTTCGCTGGTAATAAGAGGTCACCGGAGCTCAAACAGCTCAAAACAAAGAAGCGAATACACGCCTTCATATTCTGTATTCGATTTGAGTCACTTTGCTTTTTTCCGTGTTTGTGGATAAAAGATGGAAGTGAATGCAAACAAAGCAGCAGAAGAAGAAACACATGATGCAATGACGTTTGAAAGCAGATTGGCTGTTTGCTTGCTTATGAAAGCCGCCGCTTCAAGATGTGAAATGGTGTCGAACAATGACAACCATCAACCGCACCAGCGCTGAGATTCCAAGAGAATCCCCTGTGGCTGAACGAGAGCTCGGAGAGAGGTTTGCTTCTGGAGCAAAGAGGGAGCCGAGTGACAGGCAGCTCTGTCATCGACCTTAAATCTCTTTTTTTCCTGCAGGTATAAAAGGCTTTCTCACAAAGACACAAAGTCAAACACTGCTGCACTTGGAAAAATGTATTTATATACTTTTTTAAAGATCTCATTTTTGGATGCTAGACACTTTGTCTCTCCCGTCTCTTTCTCGTGGGCGCGTGTCCTCACCGCATGGGCATGTATCCGCCCACAGTGCGAGACATTAGGTGAGTAAGTCTCCCGCCTCAAACCTCCAAAACATGAGTCAAGCTTTAAACATTCATTATTCACGGCCTTGATCGAATGTGGCGTTTCTCAGTCAAGCATACATAACTGAGAAGATGCTGACAAGATGCTGCAGAGATTCCACTGACATGCCACAAAATGACACAGACGATATTCCTCTCCGCTGCAATGGAATCAGCTCTCACCTCCAGGTACTCATGACTCGGTTCTCTACAGAAATCATGCCATAACACTTTGGCCCAATTACATGAACAGCACAGAGGGAATATCTGCCTCTTCTCTTTCTAATGCAATATTTTTTTCTGACCGCTCAAGCCGAGGCAGCCCGAAAAAAGAAATTTTTCAGACGAGACGTGAATTTTAAATCAAAGCGTCTGAAGATTATGAAAGATGGCACACAAAGCCTTTCTGGATTTCACAGGCAGAGGAGAAAAAGACAGTTCAATTGAGCAGATAAAGCATCAGACGATCAAAGCCTCTGTGCCGCCACACCATGTCTACACATTGATATTAATCTGAGGGAATCAGGACCGCATCTCAGATATTCCTGAGAAGCAAGAAGATTCATTACCGGAGCTGTGCAGACAAATCCAATTCTTACACAAAGCGCGGCGCCTACCTTAACAATACAGACTCGCCGTGCCGTTACAACTCCAGTCTCAGTGTCATGTTGTTAAAACCTGTCACACAAGGCTAA
Organism: Pleuronectes platessa; assembly: GCF_947347685.1. Classification (NCBI taxonomy): domain Eukaryota; kingdom Metazoa; phylum Chordata; class Actinopteri; order Pleuronectiformes; family Pleuronectidae; genus Pleuronectes; species Pleuronectes platessa. Next base: position 20,820,207 of record NC_070633.1, read on the forward strand.
ACGAGGGCTGATAGTATTCATCCTGTCTGCTGGTCGGCTTATCAGAGAATGAGGAGATAAGTTGGGCCTGAGGAAATAAACAGGGGCCGAGGCTGGGGAGGGTGAGGAGGGGAGGACGGGTAGAGACGAGTGACCTAATAAGCAGAGACTTCTCTCTCGGTCAAAGACGTCTCTGTCCTTTCACATTCCTTCCTCACACCTACATGCCCCCACTCCTCGTGGCCAGTGGAAAGCAAAGGCCATCTGCCCGATGTCCTCCGACCCACACGTGCACTCTGACCACAGCAAAAACAACCTGCATTGGAAAGATTCTCAAGTCAGAGGAAAAGAAGAAGACAAAATAAATTCCTACACTCCCACAGCAGAGGCTTTTAGCTCCTACAGTTTGTTCCCACTGTTTATAATGAATGGGAAGAAGAGCAAGGGTCAGAGCTCCAGTGCAGTGAAAGAAGTGAAGGGAGAACAGCAAGGGAGGAAACAATATGTTAAAAGATATGAACTTTACTATATTGACGTATGCATGCAAGATAACCACACAAATCTTCAAACTGGCAGCACAGACAATCCACACAGTCAGCACAGTTTCAAGGTAGACATTGAATATGGTCACTATGTCGCCTTCTGATCCTCGATTTAAGGTGATGAAAGATTGTGGTAAAATGTTTTTACCGATGTTATAGTTAAGTTAACAAAAATATCACGTCATCATTTTCTATCTACCTTGATATTTGTGTACAATTTTGTCCTAATCTGTTTAAATTCTTGACTAAACGGCAAAATAAATGCGTTGTGAGGTCATCGGCCATGACTTTTGACCTTTGAAAACCAAAATCGAATGAGTTCTCCCTTGAATCAAAGTGGATGTTTGTATCAAAGTTCCCTCAAGGATTTCCTGAGATATGAACAAACAGATGGACAACCAACACATAAGGCCTCTCGCCATGGTTGTTAGCACTGAGGCATCACAATGCTTAAAATCACTGTACAATAGAAGATAAAAAATAGAAAAAAGCACAGAAGCAGTCACGTGATTTGGTCGATGAGTCACTCTGCACCATGCGCTCAACAAGTGTGCAACTGCATGTGCAAGAGGCCTGAAAGTTTGACCTCTACACTGAGGGGATCCCGTGGCTGTTCTGTGCTGTCGGGGGCAATCTGCTGGTTTGGTTTGGGTCTGAACTACAAATTAATTAAAAATGTTCTTCTGACCTTGTGATATAACTTTCCTTTCCTAATGGGACAATACAACATAGATAGGATTCACTGATGGGTTTGATGACATTGCTAAAATTCTGTGGTCCTTACGCTCAGCAGATGGGAGATTTTTGATGTGCCAGCTGGAAGAGTAGAGCTCCAGTAGAGCTTTACAGACTGGTAGAAACAATGTTGTGGTGAACTGAATCTGTTCTGACCAGACGTGTTGGCCTAACACCTTATTCGTCATTGCATTTGTCACCTGACTGCACCTCAGTTAGGACCTTAAAAGTACTTAAAATGTGACCTTTAGTCAAGTAAGCACATCCGTAAGAAAACATGTTTGGAATTCGGCCTTCAGACAAGTTTAGGGGAAACTGAAGGATTTCCATCAGTCGCTGTGGCTCACAGACGACAGGTTATGGCCTTGAATGATTCGTAGGGAATTTAAGTGCATTTTTAAAAAGTTCCTTTTTATGTTGCTTCAGTTCAAAGTGTGGAGATGCTTAAAGGGGTAAACTCAAAAAATCTAAACTTACTTTCATATTTTAACTCTTAAATCATCATCATCTTAATTTTGAGATCCTGTGGACGGGTCCCAAAACCAAGGTACCACTGATCACTGTTCCCCACTGAGGTTTAAAATGAAGAAGAAACTGGTTCGGAGGGAAGCAAAGGAAGCAAAGGAGGTTTACTCAACAGCCTTTCATCCTCATAGTTAAATCATATTAAAATGTACATAAGCTGTGACAGACGCAGTGATTGTTTCCGAAATGGAAATAAATCCATACCGTAATTGCGAACACATCATTCTGTCAGCAGGCTAAACCCAGCGACAATTTGTTGTACTTTTACACCCACAGTTACAGCACTCTGCAGAAGTGATAAAGCTATTATGCAGTGTCTGAAAGAACTGGCAAGCGCTGATACGGACGCCCAGAACTCACAGGCTGGGCTCCGCTGAATGTGTCAAACACCAATTTAACTTCAACAAACAAAAGCCAAGCCAACAATGACTCAGAGCATCAGTGACCAAGAGGCCTGCTGGTAAATGAAGACAAGCCGGCGCAAGTTAATCCGGGCCTTTCTATGGATGTGTGTGTGTGTGTGTGTGTGTGTGTGTGTGCATGTGTGTGTGTGTGTTTGTGCGTGTGTGTGTTTGTGTGTGTGTGTGTATGCATATGATGTGTGTGTGCTTCAGCAGCAAGCTCCTGGCTTTGAGCCTGATCAAGCGGAGGTTGGACCATTGCCTCCTTGCTGCTCTGTCCCGCAGCTCCTCAACACAAAACACACACACACACTAGCACATACACACTAACACACCAACACACCAACACACCACCACACAACCACACGCCAGCGCTCAGTCCCTCTGCTGCAGATGCAGGATGAGTGATCTGAGTTTCCCACCACAGCTGCGACTGTCACACACCGCAGGAGAGCCCGGGGGAGCTCCAATGACCCAGCGCACACACACACACACACACACACACACACACACACACACACACACACACACACACACACACACACACACACACACACACACACACACACAGGTATTCACATAGGCACTCTCCGATATCGTCTACTAAATAGTAGACACGCAAACACACAAACTTCCAGCTACATCCGTTATACCCTGCCACCCCTGCTGGGCACAGGCAGTTGTCAAACTGTTTCTAGTCCCCCCCGAAACGTCACCACTCACTTCCCGAGCTTGACTCCTTTTGTCTGCAGACATGCGACTGCACTGATTTGCTGTTTGAAGCACCCACCTCAAACAGCGGGAGCACCGAGAGACTTCTCACTCCTCCTGACACATTCCTCCTGGATTCCCATCACGACGGCACATTGTCATGCTCGCAGCGTTTCGCCCTCCAACCAGATATTTCATTACCCTTCGTACTTTATTATCTTCTCAATGCCAAAGTAGTTTCCCTCTGGAGAAAACATGTTATCCGCGCACTCACTTATATTTAGATGGTGCCAGATTTAATTTTTTCCCTGCTTTTTTTTCTTTTTCACGAGAAGACATGCAGCTGACATTAACTAATTAATAATTAATTATTATTCCCGGGGGTGGAGGTGGTGAAGAGTTATTTGAACACTAAATTGGAAGTTCATTGTAGCATCAGGTGAGTAAGGTCTATGCTTTTCATAAACTCTATGACAAGGGACGTTCTTCTGAAGCAGGAGTGAAGCAGCAACTAACTAATATTACTCTTTAAATATTTGTGTGTGGAGCGTGTTTGTGTGTGTGTGTGTGTGTGTGTGTGTGTGTGTGTGTGTGTGTGTGTATTGATGCAGGCTACAGTGTGTGTGCTGTCCTCATTGTGTCATCCTTTGGCCCGGCCCAGTGTTGATAGTGTCTGACTGGCGGAGCCCTGCAGTCGCCAAGTAGCTTCAATGAAAATGAAAAAAAAATCCCCATCTCATTTAGGTTAATTTCGTACATTATTGAGTTTTCACATAATTATACTTTAAATGTTAAAATACTGTGATAAGCGAAAAAGAGCTGTAGCAAACTTTGTCATTGCATAAATACTGCATTAGAGTCGCATTATCTAAAAGTGCTATGAATTAATTGTCGTGTTTTTGCAAAGAGAATTAAACTCATATCGTGCATGAAACAGAATTGTAACCTTGTTGATTTGGATGTTTCATTTTGAAATTCTAATAGTTGGCCTCACACTATTTCATTTATATTATCTATTCAGATCTTATACAGTTGATGAGGCATGTTAACCTGCAAATTCATATTTACTAACTATACTAACTAACTATTTGTTTGGAGTCAAGTTTATTTCCAGGTAATTCTCACTATCCTTTCCGGTTTTAGCTCCTTTATGGTCTCCACCGACTCTGGAGGTAAATATCTAGCTCTGTCGTTGCTAAATGCTCAAACATGTTCACCAGCTAGTCACCAACTTGTTTGTCTGTGATTTAGTCATTGACAAATATGGCACATCAAGTTTATACGAGTTTGGAAACCTTTAGAAAAAGAAATGCTTAGAGTGGTTACAGCCATGAAACCAAAATAATAATTCTCTCAGCTTGACAATACATGGGACATCAATCACATTACACATAGGCATTTGATGGACACATCTTTTTTTCAGAGGGGATTTTAGTTTTGTGTGTAATCAGACGAATGGTTTTGGCTTATAATTAAACCTCCAAATATTTTCTAATGAAAAAGGTTCAATGTGTAGAATTTTGTGACCTCTAGTGGTGACGTTTCATGTTGCAGCTGAATCCCCCTCACCACACCCTCCCCTTGCAAACATGAAGGAGAACCTGTGGAAACCTTGTGTGTTTAGTTTGTTCAGCTTTGGGCTACTGTGAAAAACATGGCGGCCTCCGTAGAGAGGACCCACATCCCGATGTAAATATAAAGTATTTAAATGTAAAGGTTCGATTCTAGGGTAAAAAAAACTACCAATTCGTACAATTTAGATGAAACACAGTAGTGAAACAAATAGGATTCTTTTATATTCAATTTCTGCCAATAGACCCCTTTCAGCCAAACTTACACACTGGACCTTTAACAAGCACATTTTCAAGCCCATTGTAAGTATTTCAAATACCAGTAAAACAAACATGTGCAGCGATGCTGCTTTAGAGAAAACTAAAGTAAAAAATATTTTCATTTCACTGACATAAAAAAAACCAGCGTAATATCAAGTGTTTCTGGACTTGATAGCGAACAAAGATGTCTTGGTAGGATGAAAATGTTTTTGCAGTGTGCTCTGAGTGGTCCCTGTTGTTCAAACAGCTCCCCCGGAAAGAAATATATCACAAGCAAATGTCCACTTTACTCAGCTGTTTGGTTGATGGCACCGGTAGAGACAGAATCCTAATGAGCTTATTATGAATACTTTCCACTAGTATTTCATAGAGTCAATTCGGGTGCTGCTGCCGTCTGTCTGTTTTTTGTTTGAAGAAAATTGGATTTAAAGCTATGCAACCTTAATGAAAGCTGCAATTTCACGTATAGCTTATTTAACCGTAATGTATTCCAATCCGTGTGTGTGTGTGTTTGAATCCACCTTGAGATTCATATGTCATCCGTTCAATTATGTGAACAGAGTGGAATTAAGATTAAAGGAACTGTTTCTAGTCTTGAATCTGTTTTTATGAAGTAATGACAGCTGATGTTTCTCATTTTGCATCAAACATCTCCTTCACTGTAAACCAGTTCCTGAGAATCTTAGGGAGCCGTGCATCAAAGTTACAAATTAGAACAGAAGACCACAGGGCTTGAAATTACCAGTGAAGAAATAAGAAAAATTAACTCGGCTCACTTTAGGGATGTTCGAGCTCATTACTTAAGCAAAAGCGAAAAACGGTGATTAGTTTTGCAGATTGGGATCCGTTTTTTCCCGGGTGAAAGGCGTCCACACCTTCAGCAATTTCCAGAAATACATGGGAGTGAGAGAGCTTGGGGAACAGCTCTGGGACCGAGCAGCCTCAGAAACCAAATCCTGCAGTGCGTTTTTAAATATGACAGAACTGGTGATATCCAGCCACCGCATAACGGAAATGAAGTGCCCTACAAAGTCATTTTCCTGCATAAGAAAGTGTTTAGTGATGTCATGTTGCGCTGAGGATGTTTCGCAATCTGTGGTCTACAGTGGAGTAATATATGCAGAATGTGACAAGGCGACTGGCAAAGAACTGAAGCAAAACAACAAAGCCTAGCACCACCCAAAGAGGATTTAAACCATATCAGTCCGCATCTTAAACAGATTATTTAGTAAGTCCTTTGTAACTATATCAAAAGGCATTTTAGGGATTAGCCGAGACAACAACAAAAAAAAAGAAGAAGATTAATCTCAGAGGAGTTCATATCGTGGCCCCGGTTGCATTTTAGAATGTCGCAGGAGGAAAAGAAAAAACGCTACAAATTCCACAAAGTCAATGACTGAAATCAGTGTTTTGTGTTTTACTAACAAGTGCATCTGTTTGGACTTAATTAAAGACAATTAACAGAAAGAAGCGCCCGCACCGCCTTACAATTACAGAGCAGGCAGTGCTGATTAAAAGCAAACCCCGGCACTGCTTCCTAACACGCAGTAATGTGAGGAGAGGAAACGCCTGGTTCAGAGAAGAGGTAATTTACCAAACCACAGTCAAAGTCCCTGCTAATTAAGATGTGATTCTTCCACTGCTAAAAACCAAGGAGATGAAATAATCAGCTGGGAATCAAAGAGCTACTTTCCTCTTTCTGGTAGTTTCTCTCCTTTATACATTTTCTGGTTTATCTGTCACTTTTCTTCCAAAGTGCCGTCACAAAAATCATGATCACCATTCCACGTAAACAGCATATTTGTAAACAGTACACATTGTAGGTTATTTCAAGTCACCATTGATAAACACTGAGTTCTGCACTTCCCTAGAAATGAGCATTTACTCCAGTAACACTGTGACCTATGGGCTGAATGAAAGGCCTCTGTACTTATAGTCTTCAAACAAAAAGGATGGGTCAGAAAAACGTACACCCGATGTAAAGTTATCAGTCCATACATCCGTTCTTTCATCCATCCGCAAAAACAGTCACAAGCAATTTGGTTTAGCGACGGCACGGCGGCCAGCAACACATAAAACTGATGCAAATTAAAAGCCAGGGTTTTGTAATAGCCTCCTGTAGCATTTGAGATTAACAGCCCATGTATAACACAGCTGGCCTTCTCTTGAAATGAAAGTGAGCAGTTTCCAAACCAAGTTTTTAATAATTAAGAGGAAGGAAAACATGTCGAAAATACACGGTAAAGGTGATGATAAAATACATATTTTCATTTCATTATCACAGGGTCTTAACTCACTCTACCATTTATCTGACTTTGGTTCCACGTAATGCATTTGCAACGTTTTCACAGATAACAGCTTTGTTTACATTCACACTCACATGTATTGCACATATTTTCACAGTGAACATACTTTATGTTTTTTGCTTTTATTTATAGATATTTAATGGGATTGCTCGGTTTGGTACTTCAGTACTTGCTTATCGCTAATGACTTGAAACCTACTTGGCAATAAATCGGATTCTGATTTGGTGTACAAACTGGGCTTCAGCTTAGAAATATCAATTATTACATTCAGACACATATTATCATCAGCTAGATAGAGCTGAGCAAAGTCTGAATAATAATGTTAAAGGTTTCTATGCCAGAGATCGAGGTAACATGCTGTATATATTAATAATAATGATAAAAACATTTTTATTGCACCTTTCAAGGGTCCCATGGACGTGGCACACAAGGGACAAGGACATATTAAAGGGGACAAATATGAAGGCATAGTAGAGGACAGTAGTGGGAGGGATTCTGGACAGATTGCATTAAGTCAGCTCATATGCAGTTTTAAATAGGAGTTTTTTTGTTTTTTTTTATGTCCAGATGGATGTTGGACTGCAAATCTTGGTTGGAAGAGTATTCCAGAGGGAGGGGTCCACGAGCTGGTGTTGTGGATGGTGGACAGACTCCGATCAGAGGAACTCAGTTTCCTGGACAGGATGTGAGGTGGAGGTATGTTGTTATTTCGATGTTTTACTTCTTATCAATATCTAATGTTGATTCTTCACTTGTGATAGTTTAATTTGTCTCCCTGGCATGAGCAGCAAAACAAAACAGCTTCTCCTAATCCCATTTATCTGACGTTGGATTATTTACGATAAAATGTAAAATACTTGTTTCTGTTTCTTATCTTTCACTGAATTTGTGATCACTACCATTCAAATTGTTGTCCAGTATTGTTTTGTATATATTTCACAACTTCTTCCAGCAGCAGCTTAAAAAGTAAACTGGTAACTGGGAGTGTGTTCAGTTTCCTGAATGGCTGCATGGGCACCTGCATGTTCAGTATAGTGACGGCAGAAAAATTGACAGGGGGAGGCAGATATAAAAGTGTGAGATATTACAAAACATCCCATTTCAAGAACTGTGAAATTATTAAAAATGATTCTTTAAAAGGATGACATAATGAGGTATAATTACTGAATATTCCCAGCAACTGTGCACAGAATGCTGGTAAGTGCTAATGATAAATATGTGCGGAAATAAAAGCAGCAGAGAGCACAAATCAACAGGGAAGGCACCTTAATGGATGCAACACTCCACCAAGGCTCGTTTGAAAGCACAAATCTCATTATAACAGCAAGAAAAAGGCGTTTGACAGGGAATGGTGTGACATTTGGCTCTCTGCTCAACTGTCCACTTTCACTGGCCTGTCAAATCTGTCACTTCCTATTTGCTGAGGGAGCCATAGAGGTTCCAGTAGACGGGGAATCTGCTTGACAGCTTGCTGTCCATTAAAAAGGTGACAAACGAATTCCACAGGATATCTGCAGTCTCCAGCATGAGCTGCAGCTACAGCATAAATCAGAGTTTGACTAAGAAGGAGTAGCACAGTGCCAAACAGAGGAGGAGACGCAAAGCACACAGGAGACGAACAAAGCCAACAAACATTACAACAGAAATAGAAAATGCAACATTAATGCTTTGCCTGTGTCACAAAACACTGGGACATTAACTCCATGGCTGACTAACTATGTAATTGGAACAGGCACAAATCCAGCGTGAAAGCAGCTGTTTTTGTAAACAGGGTCATGTCTGTTTTCATCTCAGTGAACACAAATAAATTCAGAAAAAAAGGAAAAGGATTCAAAAATCATTTACATGCACGGAAACTGGACGAACTAAATGGAAAAACACTGTGATGAAATTGGGACAGCAAATAAACACCAGTGAAAGAGCAAAGAGCTGAACCTTGTAGTTTTTTAAACCCTGAATAGCAAGTCAGACGTGAATCAAATCAATGCCCAGGCCTTGTATGTATTTGGAAGTACATTGCAGGTGGGGTGGAAATGAAATGAGAAATTAATTTGTTTCCATTAGATGAAGTTTATGATAAGCTAATGATAGGAGAGTTTTAAATTTTCAGGTAGCAATCCTCTGTGCTGATACTCAGAGACCTGCATTAACATACCTGCACGGTATGGCCTTGACTCAAGGTTCGACTCATACGGACTCCTCTGATTATTCCTGAGAGTCAACTTCAAGGAGAGTGAATCCTGTTTGACACCCACACAGCGTCTGCGGTATGTCCTTACACGTGGGACAGGATTGCAAATCATGGTCGGAAAAAGAAAAACGCTGAGCCGGCCTTGCAAACGCGATCCTAAACAAACTGTCCTTTCAGTGAAGGGCAGTAGGCAGAGAGCTGGACTGGAGACAACTGACCTGACATTTAAAGCAATTGAAAATACTCTTGCATAGAGGGACTAAACTCGGGAAAGAGTTATTTGTTCACTATTTGAGAGAAGTTTGGTGCATAAAGACGTCATCTGTGCTAGCTGCTTACGACCCATGGTTGTGATTTATTGTTGGGTGACCTCCAGCAGCCGTGTACACCACGAGCAGAGGACGGAGTTAGTTGACGCAGTATAAAGAGCCATTAGGTGGTCAACAAAACACAGGACATTCACAGAGGAGAGCGCTGTTTATCCCCTTTGCAAAATCAATAGTTTTCATTGTCTGATTCATCCAGGAACGTCCTCGAACGAAAGCTGACACGTCATACATATAGTACAAACTGTTCAGTCACACCACAATGGAGTCATAGAGAAATGGACTACGGATGACATACACTCGAATTTGTACACATTGAAAGTATGATGGCCCAGTATAGAACTGCACATTTATTCAAAATACAACTAATAGAAGTCATGAAACCATTGCACAGGAAGATTTCATCAAACCACAAGAGGTGAGACCTGAGAAATCAAAGACCCAAACCTAATCATTAAACCGAAAGATTACACGCTGATGTAGACAAGGATTAGCTGGTTGTTTGTTCAGTCGTTTAATGGACGTCGGGAGAGAGGAAAGCTTAATGCGATTACTGTTATACACAGTGGCTCTGAAACGTCTACCAGAAGGAACTCACTCATATACAGAATGAGTGAGTGAAAAAAAGGCGTGAGCGGGTCTGTCACGATTTTGTGTTCGACAACACATGGTAGTGAAGGGATGGGCGTCCACTGTTGTTTCCAACATGGTCTCAATCCTCACTCTTAGCTGGACTGTGTGTTTGCTGCATGCTGCCATGTAATATCTGATATCTGAACAATGTGAGATGTTAACAAGGTCTCATTAGTGAGGGAAGTCAACGTGGGTTCACCATTTTACTTTGTTGAACATTAGCATTTCAAAGCACAAGGAATCTGCTTATTACCAATAATAATGGATTCACGGACTCTCACCTCTCTGAGCTCAGTTATCAGATGGTTAGTTGTGTTACACCAACAAGCTGAAAGAACAAAGCAGCTCAAGATACTGACAGATCTTTGTGATTGTCCTCTGTCTCACCTCGTTTATGAATAACCCTAGAAATTAAATGAATAGTTACATGTTGCAGAGTAGAAAGTATAACATTTGAGGATTAATATAACTGACACAAAAAGGCTATCAGACGGGTTGTAAACAGGCCAGTTGTACCAATTCTTTATCTGACTGATTGTATTAGTAGTTGCTTCTTTTGAGTGATGTTGTTGTGTGAGTGGGTTAGGGTTAGGTTAGGTTTCTTTATTCGTACCCAAGGGTAAATTGTTTGTGCAGACAGGGAACAGCAATCCATGGAAACAGACCACAATACAGCAATTAGTTCAAAATAGGACATCACAACCTTGTCAATTTATCGAAAAAAACAAACACTCACAAACAGACATCAACACAATGCAGCAGACAGCACGGCACATAGTACAGACACGGGTCACGACAAGTACCCCACCCCCTCCCCTCCCCTCATATGCACCCACTGCAAGTGATGTAGGAACTGTGACAATAATCTGGAGCGGATAAAAACAGAGTCTCCTGCCCCAAAAGATTTGCCGGTATTTGGACATGAACCCACATAATAGACATTATCTTACGGCGCTGGGATGAAAAGTCAAGAAAAGACTAGTGACTCTGAATTGGAAAGACGAAACCAGAAATCTCCATCTTTCTATGCATCTGTCCTTCAGTTTCATCGACAGCCGCTCACCCTGGCAGACTTCAAACCTGGCAGGTTTACGATGGGATGACTTCGCAGTGACCGCACAGATCGTTGCTTTGTGAATTTGAAAAACGAGCCCATTACCCCAATAACAACGCTCCGACAAGCACACTGCAAACAGGCATAAAACATAGTTACGGGTACTGTAAATGTCACAGCGGTCCAACCGGCAGCCGTTGAGGTATTTCACCCAAACCCACAAATATCAACCTCGCGTATTCCCTCAAGGACGAGTCACAGGATCAAGTCAGTGAGACTCTTCCTCTGGGAACCATGAACGTCTGTACGGCATTTAATGGCGATCCATCCAGTAGCTGGTGAGATACTGTATTTCAGTGTGGAGCGAAGCGGTGGCCTGAGCTACCTCCACAGGTACATTAAGCACACTGTGTCCGGTGACAGCCCAGATGACCTGTGCAGTACTAAGGTGCCAGTTCTAATCTACACCTCCCACTGCTCGTTAATGCCACGCCGGTGACAGGAGCTCTTTTAAATGCAACCTGACAGTGAAGGAACCAATCACTGTTGAAATACATACACACTCGCTGTTCTTTTTCTGAACAGTACACTTTGCCCTCTTAGTGCCAGCTCATCCTGAAGTCTTAACACACGCGGAGCACATTAGGGTTGACACTGACAAGTCCTCATGAAATAATTATGCTCTGATTCCCGGGCCAAACCTAGACAGAGCTCAAGCAGGACAGGGAATCCACCCAGGTACTTTCTTATTTATCCACTCCGGCGTCTTAGCAGCGGTGCAAACGGATTCTGTTAGGAGCTCTGTTCTGGAGTTTGATCACGGTTCTCCAGGCTGAGGGAGGGAGGGATAAAAGGTTTACGACTTTGACTAGTGGCTCTTGGAGTGAAAACATGACAGACACTGCCCGCCTGTAAAGATCGCTTAAACACTAAGCTGTGGCTCACTGCATCACCGTGTTTCCTCTCCAGCACCTAACGGGAACCGACTGTAAGCAATAGACACGTACACATTCTTCACTTGTCAGATTATGCTGTTGAATCCTGTGCTTTCCCACCTTTTCATGCAAATTTAGGTCCTATAACTATTGCGCTCTCAAATGATGGATGAAGGACTTTAATCTCACTGTGTCTTTTGTGCTTTCCACCGGGGACGGAGCCCCAGTGGAAAGCACGTCCTTAATCAAGTGTCTAAGCAGACTCATAAAACATCCTGAGAGGCCTCCCTTAGGCACCTTGCTGGGTAAACAATACCATCACTCCGCCAAGATCCCGAATTAAGATATTACCGCATGCATGCAATTAACATTTGTACACGGGCCTGGAACAATATTTCATTTTGATTAAATAAATATTGAGTGACACCTCTGTGAGGAATGCTGCGTCCTGGGTTTTTTCCCCCTGCAGTGGGCGGTAACTGGATTAAAAAGAGGGGATTTTCAAAAGCTGAAAACGGAACACGGAAGGTATTTGCGGTGCACAGAAATAGCCAAACAGCCTTCAAAGCAGGTCCTCGCTCCTCTCTGACAAACCGAGGCAGTGGCCCTGCTTTAGATGTAAGCATTGGCCACAGTGGCACGTCTGGCTTCCATGGGCCAGACGTCAGTGAAGAAGAGGTGAAAGGAGAGCTGGTGCATGGAGACATGTCTCGTTCTTTTTAAAGCGCTGGCCTGTGGGAGACAGGTCTGAGCCATGAAGAAGTGAGGGAGCAACGTGCTGTGACGGTTGGCATGGAGACATTAATGAATGAAACTGGATCTTTTCAGGAAAGGCCACCATCGTGCTTGTGAGGAAAAACAACATGACCTTGATATTGTTTAAGGTTGTGTTTTCAGCCCCGTTCGACTGGTTTGATTCTCAGCAGGATTACGCAAAAACTGAACGAATTTTCATAAAACTTGGTGAAAGGTTGGAACACGGGCCAAGAGAGAAACCGTTCACTGTTGGCACAGATGTGGACTAAGAAAGTTCTAGAATTTTCTTCAATCACCTTCTAACATTAACATTTTCACTGCTTTCTGGGGAATCGTTCATAGATGTTGATCAGATCAGGCGCATTTGGGAGAATGATTTCATGGGTGTTAGGTGCAGCTTGATTGATTTCAATGGCACTATTGGACCATAGGAGTTCTCTGCTGAGTGCAATTCCAGTCTGTTTGTTAGTTGGTTTACGCAAATCCGACTCTTCCACAAAACGTAGTGGGAGGATGGGACATAAGCCAAAAAAGAGCCCATTGCATTTTGGCACACATATCAGGACAAAAGACGGATCCAGAAATGTTTTCATTACTTTCTCTAACATTGCAGGTTGGGCATCAGTTTATATGCATCTCCAATCGTTTTAGGAATAACCCTGCAAGGCCAAACAAACCTTGCCGATTTTGTTCAGAATTGACAAGGACTGAAGTATGCACTCTACTAACTATCGTTCCACCAGGATTAAGCAAAGACTACTCAAATGTATTTTCTTGAAACTTGGTGGAATGGTGGGGGCTGGGCCAAGAAATAACCCATCAACTGTTTTCCGTGGATTCCGTTGAGACAGTGGAATCCAGGATTTTTGTTTATCACTTTTTTCCCAATTCCTCAAAAAGCTATATAGAAATTAGCATCAGACATTTGCAGAGCTAATATCTATGAACAAGTGAAGTTGGAGGCAGTTTGCAGAAAATGTTGGTGTAGATAAATGTATCTGATCTCAACACACCGCCTTGGTGGAGGTGTGGGCTCTCCAAGTGCCCCAGTTACTATTATGGAAGAAAAGTAAGCAAAAGAGAAAAGGGATATTGTTAACAAAGTGGCAAAGTGAAGGTTATGGTGTAATGAAAGGATCACAAGTATAAAGCTTCAGCTTGACGCCTGGAGCCAGCAGATATATCGCCTCTCTCTAGAGAGACAACATGGGAGCAAGGGAGTGAGGAGGGACTGCAGGAGAGGAGGCTTTGAAGATCCCACTGCTGCCATGCAGCAAAGTGTTCGCTTCACCATCAACACCCCAAAAAAAGACACCATCCTCCTCCAGTTATCTGCACCACTTCCTTTTTTCTTCTCCTTCGTTACCTCCTGATCTTTCACTCAGCTCCCAGGAAGATGGAAGACGTTAGGGAGGACGGTTTTCTCGTCTCTCTCGAAATCCTTTTTTAATTCCCATTAGCCTTTGGTTGTCGCAAACTACCTGACACCAGCCTGACTGTTTGCTGCACAGAGTGGGGGAAAAAGGCACAGTATCGCAGAGACAATGAGTGACAGGGAAACGCGTGGTGAAGAGGGACATGGGGGGGGAGTCGATGAGAGAGGAGAGGGGGAAACGACAGCGAAACAGTCGATGAGAGACGAGGAACTGAGCAAAAAGAGCTTATCAGTAATCAACCAGAGCAAGCCCCACTGGAGGATGCACATTCTCTGAAGAAACAGATCAACATATCCAGGAAAATGACTCACTTACACAAAGCCTTTTTCATAAGGATGATAGAGGAGGAGGAGGAGGAGAATGAAAGAGATCACACGATGATAAAAGAAAGAGGGAATGACAATTAAGCAAAGAAACACATGTGTTTAAGTTTGTTTAGATAAACAATTTTGTAACCTCAGTGCTATGAGACAGGAAGTCACATAAAACCAATTGGCGACACACCTCTTTCCAGCCGGCCACAGATTTTCTCTCTCTCCGTTTTTCTTTGTTTCTTTTATCTCGCTTTTTTCCCCAGTTTTTAGTTAAATTTCCAGTCATTCTCCGACACACCGGTTTCACAACTCTTCCACATTATACATTACTGAGATCTCACTTCGACTCGTCAAAGCTTCTGCCATTAAAATAATGGGTCTTGAAACTGGAGGCCTTGAACCATTTTTGTTATCAGCTGAAGTAAAATGTCTCCGGGGGAAAGTTTCCCATTCAGCACTGAAAAACAAAGGTCATGTGATGCAGACTCCAACATGTCAATAAGCCTTTTGCAAAGGTAGTTTTTATGAAATAGGAAAAGCACAGGTGTGAGAATAAAATCGAAGGAGGATTTCCATTCCGCAAACCTCAGTTTCAGGGTCCTGCCGAGCAGAGCCACCGCTTTCCTTTTACTTTCATGAGCCAAAATGTCCACTGGGGAAAAACACAGGCGAGAGGAGGGGTTTTTCAGCAAATGCGTTGCAATTCAACCCAATTCGATTTTTTTTAAAGAAAATAAATTGACTTCCACAGCCTTTATATGAATATGAAAAGCTAGTTACAGATGGTTGGTTATAAATTGCTGCTGGTGATGTTTTTTCAGTTGGGGGCAATTATTAAAACTGCATGTGAAGAAGGTGAAAGACGAGGACGAAGCTATGAACAAATTTAGAAAAACATGATAGAACTGTTGAATTCATGAAAGGCATTAGTCTCCTTCCCTCTTAAGACTTATCTGATGATTCCATCTCATTGTGTCGTCTTTAAGTTTCGCAGAAGCTCGAGGTTGAACACGTGTTTGGATTGAATGTGTTTCTCCGTTTTATAATGTGTGACTGAGCGGTGGAGAGCAGTATTTTGCTTGTGGAAGTGACATTGAAGAGAGGCTGTTTCAACCACATCCCTGTTTGTACCATCCAACGCATCTTTGCCCTTTTCTGAGACTTGAGGCTTTTCACTCCACCTCCATCAAGGACATTTCTGCCTCAGATGTGGTGACTGCACCGAACAAACCTGTTTTCTTCTGAGCTTTCCTTCAGTCTCCCGGTTTCTTTGCCAAATTGTCTGTTTCCCCCCGTTGTGGTGAATCCTGAATGTTTGCAGCAGCTCGTGTAACACTTTCTGGTGTTGTGGTTTGTGTGTCTTTATCCTTCCACACTTGTTTACCTGCGCTGACCAACATTTGATAAAAGGCCCCGTTTCTTTTGCAAAAGCTGCCTCGTCCCAGGAGTCTTGCTTTCCCGGGTTCCACTTCATCAAACCTAACAACTCTAAGATCCAACTCGTCTGAGCAGCTTGGCTATGTTTCTAAACCATCATAAAAATTTCAGATGTTAAAGGAAAGCAAAACAGTTTCACTCTAAAAGCCGCACTCTCGAGACTGCGCAGAAGCAGGCTGCGAGTTAAATACATCTCTCCCCTGGTAGGCATGTGTGTGTGTGTTGGCTGGCGCGCTGGTAAAGATGTTGGCCGTCACCGGAGTTTTTACGGTCACGCTATTCTGCCTGGCGCTGTTACACCGCCCATCACTCAGGCCCACTGTGCACATTATTCATGCCCCCCGGTGGAGTTCGTCAGAGGCCGTGACCTCAGGTGCTGTGACAGCGCTCTCCATCACAGACGCCCGCGCCGTCTGCTCCTCCGACCCGACCGTGACACGGGGCAAACCCGCTGTCCAACTGAGGCCCACATGAGGCATCCATTCACCAGTCAATCCAAACATTAAGTCACCGGGAGTCCCTGCTCCTTGGCGGCTCTGCGCTCTGGACGAAAGCCGGAGGGGTCCGAGACGTCCGCCACACAAATAACGACCCGTGCCACACATATCAGCTCACGCCTGTCAGCCCCAGCACACTCCTGGGTAACAGAGAGCCAGGGGATTTTATTAACTTGTTTGTTCAATTCCACGGAGCCACATAACTCCTGCCGCCATCGCACATACAAACAGAGGACTCCTCAGAGCAGCAGAGGCTGTGAGGCGGGGGGGACGTGCGTTTCCACTCAGATGCGTCCCCTCATCTTTCAAGGCGACAAGTAAATTCCAGTGCGACGGCGTTCTGCTGACACAGTGGGGGGGGGGGGGGGGGGTTGCACCAGGCTGTTTACCTGGTGCAACCGGGGCTGATGGATTTACATGTGACCCCTCGCAGCTGCCCCACCGCCAGCGCTCGCCGTTTAATCAGACGTTAGAAGGAGCCCAGTGAGCCGTCACTCACCAAATGTTGTGTTATTCATGACTCTGCCTCTCTGATGATGTGGGTAACGTGAGCGCCGGGCCTCCCACAGCGTGAAACCACTCAAATCACTGACTTACTGTATTACCTCACTGGGCGTTGGGGCTGGAGCCGCGTACAAAACGCTGGAACTCAGATTATCCAGTCAGCGGTGGATAATCTGTGTGAATTTAATGAGAAATTTGGCTGTGGTGCTAAAGAATGGCTGACACTGATACTGTTTGGGGGAAAAAAAATATATTCTGTAATTTTGAGGAGAAAATCTGCAGTTTATTAATTAGTGATGAGGAAATGCATGTCTTTTTTCTAAGTGATAATTGGAGACGAGTAGTTTTCCGGATGTCTCTTAAATGCATTCAGATATCGCTGATTATCTCTTTCCGCTTCTGCCAAGCCCTGTGAGAAACATGGAAACATTTTCATCTCTCCTTCCTGTAACATGGTGGAAAGGGGTCACAGACTTTAAGTGCCTTTTAGAACACCAACAAATCCCTCTCTGTATCACAAGACATGGCAAATCATCTCACTAATTTTGGGGGAAGTAGAAGAGATTCATCCATGTTTTATTGCACCTTGACAGTTTGCTGGTGCTCGAGCTGAGACGTTACAAAAAGATCAACATCTCATTTCCTACATTAAGTGCTGAAATCAACAGATTGGTTTTGTTCTAGTTTTTAAATTGGCAGAGGTCCATTAGTTCCTGATTGTTTATGTGCTGAAAGAGGGATTTATTGACCTGCCCGACCATGTAAACAGATGAAGTAAACCGATAAAGGAAAAAAACTTAATTCCCAACTTCCACAAATGGAGTTCATCATCTTTTTAAACCTTTCAGTTTATATATTGCTACTAAATGTTTGCACTGTTTGTTATATCTGTGCAAACCAGTGTGTGTGTGTGTGTGGGGGGGGGGGGGGGGGGGGGGGGGGTTGCAGGAATTTAAATATGAGCTTTCTCAGGTTTATAGGTTCAGTTTAGAGGCTCCGGTTCACCCACAGGAACGATATGAATGTGAATATGTTTTATGCTGCGCATTAGCGCTGTGATTAACTGGCAAGCAGCCTTTAGTGTTTCACTGCTGAGAGAGGAGTTTGGACTTCAGGCCTCATGGAAAAGAGAAAAGAAAAATCAGACAAAGGTTTCAGGGCAGTTTCACACGTTCCCCGTTTGGTCTGGATCTTCAAACCTGTCAGTTTAGTCTGAACCAGAATACCAGGTGTGAAAGGTGCTTGTAGGTGATGACAACCAAGTGTATTTATGTCATAAAAAAGAAACAATGTAACAAAGATAAATATAAATGAACAAAGAGATCAGTGAGGCTGAGGGTAACATACACACTGAACCTGACCCACATATCCTTTACCACATTTATGTGGTAAAGGAACTGAATATTCCACAGTGTTGTCTTGAATGGGTTCACATTGAGCTGATTCTGGTTGAACACAGAGTTGTAGCCGTGATGGTAGAAAACACCTCAAATATGAAAGCTACAGATGAAATATGAATAAATTCCCAAAGCTACAAATCCCTCACCAGTCAAGTGTCATTTCAGTCAGACAACTCGCGTTCAAACAGTTAGTGCAGCAGTAGAACAGGTTTAGTGTTAGGGTTCTAGGCTCCAACTTCACTCACTCATATGATTACACAGGAATGAGGGGAGTGATGAGCAAATACTTGTAACCCCCCCGTCAGAGCTAACAGGTGGATGCTGGGGGGGTGGATGGGCTGAAGCAACTGGGAGCAATACTGCAGCAACAGAGCGAGCAAAGGGGATGATGGGAAATTTCTCTCTGGTTAAATAGACCACCCGATAAGCTGGGTGTGTATTATAGATGGCTGTGGAGAGTGAGGCATGTCACATGATGTACGTCACATGATTGGAGCAGCGCAGCTCGAGTTGGCCGCCTGAACCAGCTCGCAGGCGTCGCTCCGTTAATTCAATATTCAATCAAGTGTGAAATATGGTCACAATCTTTTTCAGAGAATTATGGTGTCCCGGTGAAACTGATCTCCGGCCTTGTGAATATAAAATATGAAAAGAATATATATATTTGTATATGAGTGTGGACATTTTGGGGATGTGGCTTAACAGACAAATTTTGTGAGGTCACAGTGACGACCTTCAACCACCACATTCTAAATCAGTTTATTCCTCAGTGCAGATGACTGTTTATCTAAATTCCCTCCAGACAAGTTCCGGAGCACAACCCTGTCCTAATTGCATCAGAGGATGTGGTAACACGTTTTGTTGCCACACTCCCCTTTGTACCGAGTCATACACTTATAATTGTGGCTCCTGCAGGAATTGTTTGCATAATCTTTCAAGTCTTCAGCTGCTGCAGTTAAAGCAGGAGAAAGCTGAGTTGAATTCACTCGTATTTCTCCACGAAAACAGGTCTTTGTTTTCTTCAGTTTCCTGAGACCTAATCTTTATTTTCCCCTTTTACCCCAGGCAGTTTAACGCTTACCTTTGTACCATTTAAGGTTATTCACTCAACTCGAACTTGGAAAAATGAGGCTGTTTTAAAAACTGTTGAGCTGCAGCGTATACCGAGGAGCTACGCCTCCGGAATGAAAAACCTCTTTGTCGAACTCACCACCTCATTGAAATGCCCTTCTGCAGCAGAGGTTACACAGTAATCAATGTGTTGTCTTCTGCAGAGCGCTCTCATGCGTCTGCCTCCACCACTGTAAGCAGGGATTAACTTCTTTCTAATGACGGGGAAATTCACTGCCGGTATTAGGACCAATAGAAAAAAAACAATGTCCCTCATCCTCACAATTACTGGGCTCCGGGATTAGCACTGACGGTGTGATAATGAATATGCACATGTACAACCAGGCGGAGCAACACCCACCATCACATAACCTGACAGCTGCAGAGGTTTAACAACTGCACGGGTCTTCACATAGGAGCACATGTAGGAAACACAGAAACCCACACATACACAAAACGACTGCTCCCTCTGAGCTCCGGTTTCACGGCCCCACTAACGGCTAGTGACACTATGGAGACAGAAAATCATATCCACATAAATAATACATGATTAACGCTGTGCACAGAAGAGAAATCGAATAATTTGTATTCAATTTCTGGACATGACTCTAATCTTTGTTTATTTGGAGAAATATCGGGTAAGTCAACAAGTCGAGTAAACAACAAAATTCACCATTTGTGACTTGATTGAGACATAAAAACATTTTCTGAACCGAAAACATATGTTTTGTCCTGATGTGACAATGCCACAGCAAAGATTTTGTCGGGTTCAGTTATGAACCAGCAGTGACGTGAGGTTTACAGAAATGACTTCAGTTCAAATGACTATTTTAGCAATGGCAAGGGACCTTTATCATCATGGTAATACTGATGATGACCAGTAGGCTATTTATAGAGGGATGGACTCAGTTAAGGTAACTCTGGTTGGAACACACTCTCTACATGGCTCTGGCAGCGTGTAATGTTAGCCCACTGTTAGCGAGTAGAAGTTGTCAACACAACAACAAAATGACAAAAACCAGAGGGAAGCTGTGTTTGCAGAGACTGGAGCAGGGATTTTTTTGTTTATTAAGCACTTAAACTGTTATTTAGTGTTTATTTATTGTAGCTGGGTTGGGTTTTATTCATTAAGGGGTTGTGTTAGGTGAATTTGCAAAGAATTTTGAAATGATACTTTAACTGTTACCAGTCAATAAGCAGAAATTCAATGTAGAATTTCCCGAAGCAATAAGAAGCGTGTAGATCGTTAACTGATTACAGGTAAAGCAACTAATGTAGGGGCGAGCGGGGTAATGTTTTTACATTTGCTCCCCTCTAGGCGAGCTAAAATGATATATCAGTAAAATTTACACATTTCCCATTAATTCAGGATGTCAATTAAGCACATTTATGATTATTATGATTCATGTGATCTCTTGCACACCCTAGCTTACCTGCACATTGTTTCTCTGTCCAATTAGCAGGGACAGGGATATTGTTTTTCTCTGCGTATTCAAATGCCAGTTCACGGCACTTAACTGGAGCAAGGCCATGGAACTGGTCAGCTAGTTGTTTCAAGTGTTTGGAAGCTCCTCCTCCATCTCATCTCTGAATATTCTCTTTGCCTCAGCTACTGCACCCCAGGCTACTGATTTTAATTTCCCTTTCTCTTTTTTCTTTAAATCTTTGAATTTTTTTAGGGTTCTCTTATCAATATTTCTATCCCTTCCAGCTTTTCTTAAGGACTTCTTTCCTTGCATGATCTCAGCGGCTGCACTCCATGTCTGCGAGGGGTGTTTGGCCCCAGGTTGTCTTCCTGGTGTATAGTTTCTTGGCATGATGGCCTTTCTACAATGTTTATGACATTAAAAATAAAACATATATAATGTAATATAACCCTAAAATATGTTTAAGACTAAACTTAATTTGTGCTAAAGCATTTTAGAAAACCGTTTTAGAAAAAACAACATCTCTTAGCAATTCAGGCTAATATTCAGCTAGCATCAATCACATGGTTTTATATGTTGGAAGTTCACCAACATGTATGATATAAGTTTTTCTACCCGATTCAATTTGTTTTGACACAACAGTTGATTAAGTTCAAAGAAAGGAAATTTACTTTTACATGTGAAAAAATATATGTTCCACAGCACCAGCACCAACTTCTCCTTCATGGCAAGGGGGGGATGGGAGGGTCTTGAAAACATAATGGTGAAATTACCACAAATGTGTTTCGTTGCCTAGATACAGGGGGTGTCTCACATTACCCCGCTCTCCCCTACTCAGTTACTTGTCACTTCCCAATCTTAGCTTAACTTCACACACACGCAAACGTCCAAAATATATAGTTTGAAGAAGCTTTTTCAGAAGAGACATGAACGATCTGTTCCTGCTCCGACTGCTTTAAAACACTTATGTTATTACTTCCGCCCCCCCCCCCCCCCCTCCCCCCCCCCCCCCCGAAAGCTGCTCCCACACAATAATGGTTCCTATGCATAAATGATAATCACATTTCCTCACTGTGGCCCTTGGTGACATCCCTGTGACATCTACTGTGCTTATGTATAAATGATGTCCACATCTATCTAAGTGTTACTCATCAACCCACAGTATGGCCTCCTCATCTTCTGCATATGTGCATAAATCTTTCTATCACTTTACAGAGCGCTAAACATGCCCATGCATTTCATATTTTTGTGTAATTCTTTAACTCAATCATAGCTACATCGAGGGGCCTCTTGTACAGTAACACAATCCATTTTTCCAATCCAATCATACCGGTTGTACTTCAGGTAAGGCCGAGGTAATAGTATTGCAATTTCAGAGTTAACTGACAATGAACCGTGTGATTCTCAGGAACGTCCATTAAACACCAGCCAGATGAGTTTTAATCTCATCCACCTTCATGGAGATTTGTGTAAACACTGCGTTTATACAACGACAAAGATACCGGCCTCCCCCTCGGGCCTTAGCTGAAAATAAATCTGCTATACCAGTGAGATAGCCCGCGCACATAATATCAGCGTTTGCGGTCTACTGAGGTGAAAGTGTGAACTCTGAGCTAATTGGCTCCAATATGGCATAAAAACAAGCCTTTAATCTGACTCATGCTCTTCTAATCACACTGGCTGCAATAACAATATCAGAAATCAAATGAACGGGGGGCAGGAAGGGTAGGTGTGTGGGGGGGCATCCTCGGACAGAGATGAAATGTAATTTGGATGGAGGCTGGTGAGGAGAGGGGGAAACGTCGTGAGGAACTGGAACAAACATCTGTCTCCAACCAAGGAGACGTCAGGTCCTGTTAATCTTATCTGAACGGCTGCCTGCTGACGTGGACTTAATTTTACACGAGTGCATGCCACTCTGACTTGTGTGAGCATGCACCAGACAGACTGTACGCACACATGCATATGCATTTGTAGCACATGCAGTGTTAAACGCTGTAACATTTCACAGGAAAACACAACCAAAGCTAGAAGGACACTCGGTCGAGCCCATACCTCTGCAAACTGTGACCTCATGAAACCACATTCAACCAGCATTTTATTATTCCCTGAGAAATCCAAGATGTTAAAGAAAAAAGAAAATAAATTCCTGGATCTGTCCCCTGATTCACATCAGCACCACAGTTTAATGGGTTCTTCCCCGACACGTAAAGCTTCCTTCCACCATTCGTCTTGTTAATCTGTCTAATAGTTTTTATGTAATACTGCAAACAAACAAAAAGGGGTGAAAACAACTTCAATGGCATCGGTAAAAAAGAGAAAAGAATAAGCAATAAAGGAATGAAAAAAAAAAAAACACGTTCATAAATTAGAAAACACGAGAACCACAAATAAAAAAATATAATAAATGGTAGACATAACAGCTTTTCGTTACGACTTCACAAAATCTATAAAAACTGAAAATGCATTATCTGAAGCACTTGGTTTTCTGTAATGTGTTGTTGTGCTTTTCACCTCGGGGCCACATCTGCAGGAAAACATATGCAGAACCCGCTCCTCACACACCAATGACCCCACAGCTCATCACTCAACCCGTGGAAACACAACATAAATTCTCATTTCCTCAAATGGGATCATTGAGATGCAGCAAACATCAACAACACATCTTTACCTCCCACATATTCCCACACCGCCATAAATACTAACCACCATCCATTTACCCATTTACACTTCAGTAAAACACACAACTACAAACACACACACACACACACACACACACACATCAGAAGAAGAAGAACAAAATGGTAGAGCTGACTCCGTCGAGAAGCTTCATCTCTGTTCCTTCGCCACCCGCGTTCCCTGAGCATTACCCATCATTCTCAGAGGTGACAGGCAAAGAGAGTGAGGGAGCGATACATGCTAAGTGAAATGGGAAATAAAGGAGTGAAGAGGAGGAGTGGGAGATGTGACAGTGAAAAGAGGGAGAGGATGATAGGAGAGGGCCACACAGGAGACCGTCCTCTGGAGGACAACACACATGCACGGCAGCATCGAGCATGTTGCAGGCGCACAGAGCACGGGACAGCAGGGGAGGCAGGGAGAACCAAACAAATGAAAGAGGGACACATAAGATTCAAATGAATAAAAAGATGAAAGAAGTATAGATGGGGAAAATGCGAGGATGCGTATCGGTGACTTCCTAAATGTATTTACCGTAGTTTCCAAAAGATAAGGGCCCAGTCACACACACGTTTCAGTGCTGAACTTTCAATAACGTCCAATCAGTGAGATCGAGGAGGCAACTAATGTTTGCTTCCTGTGGTGAAACAAACCATATCATGGCTTTGCATGGAGTTCAACTTTGGTGACCTCTGACATGCAATATCTGCTGTGCATTTCTATATGTGTGACCGGGCTGGGAGAGCCGTTTAGGGAAAGTCTCAGTAGACCAGATGTTCTAATTTCTCCGTGGTCTACCCATGAAGGAGGAAGTGGTCTTTGGATGGGTGGGCCGCGTCCTCCCCCTGAATTAAGAAACAGCTAATATCAGCCAATAAGCAAAGTCCGGGTAGAGGAATCGATATCTGGAGGAGAAATACAGATCCGAGGACGGAGAAGGGAGAGGATTTGAGGAAGAGCATGTGGGAGATGCTGCTCCCAGCAGCCACCATGTGGGGTCTTTGACACTGTGACCCACTCAGGGATGCTGAGGGTGGGAGAGCAGGCTTAGCTGCCTGGAACGAAGATCAGCGCCGAGCCACAGGACGGGGATGTTAACACTGAGCCCTGCAGCGCCGAGTTCCTTATACAGTCACATGAGGGCTTTATGGACCTAAAGCACTAATGTGACGTTGATGTATTTAGCCACTTGTATATGTGGCTTATACGTTATTAACACGCAGATTATGATACACAGCAGAAAAAATAAGGTTATATGGTGAAAACGTGGGAATGAGTACAGACAGGGGAATTAAAGGCTGGGAGCTTTGAAGAGAGTTAAACCCCCGGGAAACATGTTGATGTTTGCTGTTCATGCTACACTGTTGTTGATTAGCATATAGGAATACAGCGGCGTGGGTGCTGCCACGTTCACTTATGGTCTTGCACACTCGGCTGGGGATGTTCTGTGACAGAGGAGCGCAGCAGCAGCAAGGGGAGGGGCTGACAGATGAACAGATGAACACATCAGGGCCTACGGTGCAGACGATGCAACGGTTTCAAGATATTAAAAAGGAGCGTGGACTACATTTGCAGCGGCCCACTGATAAGAGCAGAGGGAAGAGTTGTGAAAATCTCCCTCGCCGCCAACAAAGAGTGAACCCTCAGAGGACTTAGAGCTACAAACATTTTAACAGGCCGCAACGCTCAAGCCCGATCTCTTCTGTGCAGCGGTCGAAGCGAGGGACCGTTCCCCTCGTGCCACACCAGTTGGCCGACTGAGCGAGCACTGCACAGCACTTATTCCCGACCTAGCAAACTCGACGCACTGAGCTGGACCCGCAACCTCAGAATCTCTGCAGCCTCATTGTGTATGTATACACGAGCGCCTGACTTCTCTTTCTGGCCAACCTCTACCTTTCACGACCTCCTCTCAGCTCTGTCCTCGTTCCCCCTCTGACGTAAAGACCGGGCCTGAAGCTCACTCATTTGCAGCTCCAGATAAGGGCAGGCGTGGGGAGATTACTTGTGGGTAGACAGTGATTGAATTCGCTCCAGATGGTCAAACACACCTAAATGACAACTCTGCGGAAAACCCAGGACGCATTCATTTAACTCCGAGGAGCGTTGGACGACGGGCCAACAGCAACAGCTCAGTGTAGGCGGACCTGGTGATGAAATGCACCATAGCTGGAGGGGAGAGCACAGAGGGAAACAAGAGGATGTCATGGCTGCATTACTCTTTGAGCTCATGTGAGCTTAAAAATATTTAATAAACCCACAGGGGCCTAATGTCACCGAGGTCATTTAAGGTCTTCCTAGAAATAGGAGACGGGCAAAAGGTGGTAGTAAATTAGAGCAGAAAAAATAGAGAACGGAATTTCATTAAAATACTAGATGGAAACTGGAGTCCAGTGTCTCATCCTCCAGTGGAAATGAGCTAAGGAGTCAGGACATTAGGGTCAGTAGGACAATTCAGTCTCCACTGGACCATGCACTCAAATTGTCTAGGAAGGAACGAGCACAAGTTTGAAACAGATTTTTACCTTTCAGCACAGGGGCTGATATAAATGATGGTCAGGGCCCAGTGACAACTTATGCCGGTTAAAATACAAGTTGATTAAGAGCTCACTGGATGGTTTGCTTTCAAGAAGATTGGGCTTTCCTACAAGAAGGTCATGGACGTGGTATATCCAAAGGTAAATTAAATTCATAACTATAGTAAATACAAACTTTAACCGTTATAAATGATCTGTATTTATATAGCGCCTTACAGTTCAGATTAAACATTCACCTCACATTCATACCGTGCATCTGTGGGCACTTTTTCTATCATAAATCACTCATACACTGCAGGCACAGCCGTCAAGGGCAATTTGGGGGTTAGTATCTTGCCTAAGGACACTTCACTATTCGGAATGAGGAAGGCAGGGATTGAGCCCCTGACAGTGGACAACCTGCTCCACATCCCGAGCAACAGTCGCCCAGTGTCATATCAAATTGAGTCACTAAAAACCCTATAATTGCTCCGTGGAGCTGAACTGTCGGGTTTGAAATTTCTCTCACACTGCAAATGGACAACTGATCGATTGTGTTTGAAGACTTCACGTCCATCAGCCCAACAGTGTAAGAGGCTTGTAGGACTGTGGCGTTACTTTATATTCTCTTCAGGCAGAGGGAGATTTCACACGCCGGTGCCGGTTTGTGTTCTCCTTTTCTTCACCCCAGTCAACCCGTAATTTGAAAAGCAGCTGTCGAGTTTGACATAGTTCAGTGGACGACACCTGGAGTCGAACTCGTCGATGAAAAGACAAAGACACAGCAGCTCCGATTGAGCCCCTTGAGATGCCTCCTGCATGAGCCCTGTAGCATCTCTCTGTGTGCGTGTGTGTGTGTGTGTGTTTTGAAGACAGAGAGAGAAGTGCTGCATGCGTGGCTGGAGAAAATGCCTCTTTTAACATGGAATACGTACACATGAGTGAGCCCAGAAGTAACAAACAACCATAAAATCCTCCCAAAAACAACATTGCCCTAATCTCAAAGGTCTTTGTGTCTCACACTCAAAAAGATTCGTAAAAGGCAGGAGCCGTGTGTTTGCCAGCTTGATAGTTACCCAGCGGTGAAGACGTGATTGACGTGGCTGCAGGATCAGAGCTTCCCTGGAATCGAGCCGACGCTTCTGTGGCCGCCCTGCACTGGAGGGGGAGGAGGGGCGGGGGGAGGCCTGGATGTGGAGGAACGGTGACGGCGGCGTTGGTGGCGGCGGCAACAACCTCCTCAAAGTGTGGGGGGGGACCTACAACAGAGGGAACAGGGTCAGAGACTCCTCCCTGGTGAACTGAGGGAGATTTGATAAGAGGCGGAAAATGGCACACCGTTTAACAGCTGTCTTCTGGAGTTTAATCCTTTATTAAACCCCAGTCCCTCCTCAGCTCCCCTTCTTCCCAGCGAGCCCAGTGACATTCAGAACCCGGCAGCAGAGCGGTAACAGTGCTCTGACATTGAGCATAAAGCAAAAGGTTTTGCCCAGACCGTCCTGGCAGACAGACGGAGCACGGCGGCCAGAATCCAACAGCAAACCTTCTATGACTCTGGCCCCGATTGTTGGGCTGTTTATTATCAACAGACAGCACACTGGAATATAGGACTGCTGACACACTGGGTGCTGGCCGCTGGGAGGAAACGGGGGAGCGAGACCATGCAGGAGGAATGCCAATGAGTGTCCCCCTTTTTCCTCCCAACGATTTCATGTGCCACTCCGGAACAATGCTGCCCCTGCAAACCGTCTCTATCCTGGCCTCTGGTGCGATGGCCATGTTAGAGGCAACTGGAGTCTATTCTCTGGTTCCAAGCTTGTAATCACGACCATTAACCAACACCAATAACCACATTAATGCGTTTTGATACGGCCCGTCCGGGCAGTGTGCAGCAGAAGATCGAGCACAGATGGGGCTTGGGAACAAGGGCTGGTAGAAAATAAAGTTTGTCCGCAAACAGGTTGACTCAGAGATCTGTTACACATCCGATAAATCTGGTGGGGGTGCAGTGCAGAGGTTTGCAGGAGAGAAAAAAAAAAGAATAAAAAAAGCGAACGGGTTCCTTAACAGTTCAAAACAGATATAAAAGTTTAATGCCGAGCTAGCAGCAAGCCGCCGACAGAGAGGAAATGAGCTGAACTATTTTCAGAGTAGTAAGTTGCATTCATTATTCACATTATAGGTTTATATGAGCAAATAAAAGAGTCCTTATTACTCATTGTCTTGTTCCCCTGTGTTGCACACTGCCTGTGACAATGTGCAGCACTGGCGGCTGAGCTGCGTCTGTGTGTGTGTGTGTGTGTGTGTGTGTGTGTGTGTGTGTGTGTGTGTGTATTTACATTCCTGTGAAAGACAGAATGCTTCATTTATTTAACAGACTGAATATGCAAGAATTTCAAGCGGCAGCCTGTGAGGGTTTCAGAATGAAATCTAAATGAAACAGCCTGACGTTACGTCAGCGACAACAGCAGCAGGCAAAGTGTGAGAAGCTTTTCATTTCCAAAACCAGACAGACAAACCCAGCACAACTATGCCAGACTCCCCATCTCAATGAACTAAATCTTCTTATTCACGGCTCAGAAAGAGCTGAAATAATGTGAGGATATTGACATGATCAAAGGTTGCTATAGATATTCATTTGGTTAAAGCCGGACCACCCAGCGGGGGGGGGGGGGGGGGGGGGGGGGGACAGCGGGGGGCACAAGCCATAGAGAAAGAAAGAAGACACAGTGTGAAATCAAGCGTTGCATCAGGATGTCCTGCACATGTGAGACACAGATACGTCCGGACAAGGTGAGAAACAGGAAGATTCACCGAGCCATTACATCATTGTTAGTCTCAAATGGAAAAACTGTCCAGACAAAGAGAAATGGATCAAATATGAAACTAGAATACAAATCATTAGAGCTCACACCAGCAGTCTTTTTAAATTCAAACAAGCTGCACCAAACGACATCAGGTTCCTTAATAAGCTCGATGTTTTTCCTCTATATTCATGAATTATTCTCTGGGAAAACAGTGAAAATGGTGATAAAATCTTGCAATGTTAGAGAAAGTGAAAAAACAGCCGTGGATCCACATCCCGATGGTCCAGAGAGAATGAATGTGAGAACACAGATCCGAGAATCTCCTGCTACGTCCTTCGTTTCAAATACAAACAGGAACATTAAATCATAACCACAGTAAAGAAAATAGACAGACCCAATGTCCACTTTACTGAATCGGATAAAACCACAAGAGATCCCTGAGGTTTCCATTACAAAACACTGATGGCAGCGAATAGCTTTTGTTTAACATTTGATTTGTGTATCTTCCATAAGATGGAGCGTAATAATAAAAACCCCAGGGCAAGTAAAGTACTAAAAAGTCAAGGAGGATTTCAATCTTCAGCCGGGCTTATTTGTATATACGCTGCGCTGCTCTGAATGTGAATGGAAGTGTTGTGTTCTGTTGAGTTTGATTTAAAAAACTGAGATGTGTGGTGTCTCGTATAAAAGCAATTCACAAAAACACAGATTAAACTGAACACAAACAGTCACACACAAATCTTCCATCTAGGGACTGAATAGTTTATTTGTTTATCTGGGTTTTCCTGTTGTATTCTGTTATCAGGTGATCCGATATCACCAGCCGCGTTGTTTTGACTCATACTGTATACAAGGCTTTTCAGAGACTGCGTTCAGACTCACAGAAGCTCTCCATCAAAAAAACAGCCCTCTGATTCATTTGAATGGAGCCAGATTGTTGGTGCAGCGACTCAAGGAAAACAATTCTGGATCGTCTGGCTCCACTTTTACTGAAGCGCAATGCAGCGTCATCCACCGAAGCACTTAATACTTTATACCTCTCTGCTGTTTACCTGGTTTCAGAGCCGGCCCTGAACTCAGCAGAGTTTAGAGCACGTCTCTGACGTGTTTGGCCATCTTTGTCTAATATCCTTTTAAGTACTTGGAAGCTAGATTGTAATCAACATGATTTATGGATGCGTTATTTGCATGAATAAGTAATTAACTCATTATTTTACCTTGATTGAAACTGATCCACTCCTTCATACTGGTTTAAATATGGTTATTGCAGCAATACAACTTTTAAAAGTCAGTTTTCCAATGAACGATCATTTTATTTGGTTAAACAACTATTTGTTTTCTGAATGTCTCTTTGTCTTCAAGCTACTTTCCTTAATTAATTGAGTATCTATTTACGTAGCAATCTGTGATCTTGACATTTCAATCAACTATCCAAGATGATGTTTGTTTATTCAGCTCCGACGCGGTTTTCATTGCTTCTTCTCACTTGAACTTTTCCAGTGTTAATGAGCTGTATAGTAACATTTTAAAAAATCCTTGTCTCGTAGAATCGTTGGGGATGAAGTTTGGAAGTGGCACACTGGTAAAGTTGAAAATCTGTAAAGGGCTCAACGTGTGTGTGTGTGTGTGTGTGTGTGAGTGTGTGTGTGTGTGTGTGTGTGTGTGTGTGTGTGTGTGTGTGTGTGTGTGTGTGTGTGTGTGTGTGTGTGTGTGTGTGTGTGTGTGTGTGTGTGTGTTTATTTTTGTGTTTTTGTGTGTGTTTGTGACCTCGATGACCTCACTGAGCAGTGGGTGGGAAAACTTATTAATGAACATTTCCGGCCAATTTTTCTTTTTTCTTTTTTTTCTACTAAATTTGGATGGAATTGTATTTTGTTCTGAAAAATATCGTAACAAACTGAGCAGAATCCTGGAGAACACACTTCAACAGAAAGTGAGTATCACTGCCCTAAT
Source organism: Pleuronectes platessa (assembly GCF_947347685.1). Taxonomy (NCBI): domain Eukaryota; kingdom Metazoa; phylum Chordata; class Actinopteri; order Pleuronectiformes; family Pleuronectidae; genus Pleuronectes; species Pleuronectes platessa. Next base: position 20,851,213 of record NC_070633.1, read on the forward strand.
TTCTGGAAAAAGTTTCTGAAAGTTTTTTCCAAATTTTTCTGGAATCCAGAAAACCTTTTGCCTCAGGAACGTGGGCGAGCCAAATGTTGAGTCCTTGACAGATTTGTGCTGACAGACAGGGAGACGAACAGACAGGCACACAGAACGATGGTGAGACCTTAAGTGCAGCTCTGTCACTCCTTCGCCGACACACAACACTGACACTAACGTGAAGTGTTACTGAATACCAACTTTCTCCCTCTGTTTCCTCCTCACTTCCCCCGTGGCCACCGAGTGACCCTGAGTGTTTAGCAGCCTCAAACAACAACATTTCAAAAGGGATCTGGGTCTGTCCAGGCGTTTCAAGGAGGACACCAGGTTGTCAAAGCGTGTCCCTCTCCAGAGGGCACTCGTCGCTCCGAGCAATTCTCATACATCCTCCAGCTTTCCCCTCCTAGGATAAGGGTACAAGAGTTTAGTCATATAGCTGCAGCAGCTGCTTGTCAATTTAAATAGGACAGCACAGTGAAGTGCACTTCAACAACACAATTCATCATCCGCAGTGTTGCCCCCCCCCCCCCCCCCCCCCCACACTCTCTCTGTCACATTCACGCTGGCCAGATAATGAAGCATTTTGTCATTTGGAATGAGTGTGCACTCAAACTAAAAAGTCTCAGTAATGTTTCAGAGGCATGAAATAGCTTTTTGGGTTGGTTTGACTTAATTGAATGAAATGTATGGAAATGTGCAACAGATTAAGATCTGGTTGTTGGTCCGAGGCGATCGGGGGGGGGGGGGGCAGCCTGTCTTCAAGGAGGAAGGGCCATCTACACACGGGGGTAATCGTGGACACATACAGTCAAAGTGTGTTTACTCTGAGAGCTCAAAATATTTTCTTCCCTCAGAAAAGAGCAGAATTTAAAGTGGTGAATAGCAGAAGGAAGAGGAGGGAGGAGGGAAAGCAAAAGGTCGAGGACGGAGAGAAAATTAAAACATGGACGGTCAACGAGTTGCATTTACAGTTTGTATGTTCAAAGATACGTTTTATACACAAGGCACTACACAAAATAGCTGATACGCAGTGTAGTTCTTTCTAAATATTACAAACTAAAATTATGTAACCTTAATTTAAAAAACAAATGTCTTTTTGAATAAAATCAAGTTCTGGTTGACATGTCTGATACAACAGTTTCTAAAAATGCTGCTTAATGATGAAACCAGGGCAGAACATTGTACCTGAAATTACAAAGCATGTGGCAGTGACATTTAGAACTTCAGATTCTCACTCAACTCTTCCTCATTCTCTATATTTACTGTAAAAATTACATAGGAATCATTTGTCAGATGACCTCTTGTTGTTATTCTTGGCACTTGTGTTACATGAGTCACTCTCTCTCTCTCTCTCTCTCTCTCTCTCTCTCTCTCTCTCTCTCTCTCTCTCTCATTCACTTTTTTCCAGATAAAACACTTGATCTTTCTCAGAAATGAGCAGGAAATTGACATTTCAGACACTAATCATTCCCTGTAAAAGATTTAAATTACAATATATTTATACGTGAGGTTGTTTTTTTTTAAAGAAAACTACTCTTTTTCAATACAATTTGGAATTTCTGAGGAAACTATACAGAAAATGCATTAACACACTGAATTAGGCAGGGCAGATCGCACACTACTACAGTTTTAGGGGGGTGGGACATTTTTAAGACTCTCTGGATCTGAGGGTTTGCTGCTGTTGTTATTCATGTGTGTCAAAGTTAAATTCAGTTTAGGGACAAAGAAAAATCCAACTGTTCTCTCTAGAGATATACATTGTTTATTTCTGAGATTTTCAACACACTCAAATTAATTGTCACACAGCTGGTGCAACCCAGTGCAGAGGATGAAAAAGAGATCGATCCCAAAAGAGAATGAAATCCTAAAGACAGAAGGTTTTATGCTTGGGCAGGAGCGGAGTAACGGTGGAGTAATTCTGGAAGTGGAAATAGGGAATGGAGAATCGGGGATAAAGAGCATGACAAATGAAAAGGCCGGATATCCTATATTCCGGGAGCGGGAGTAAGAGACAGAGAATTGCTGAGCACATCCAACATGAGATCCCAGGAACATGGCAGCAGTCTTGGTCCAACACTTCCTATTAAGCGAAGGTGTGTGGAATGTGAAGTGAAATGCTGGAAGGACTCGCTGTCACTCTCGCTCATTTCAGAAGTGTGTCAGCGATCCCAAAGCAGATCCCTGCAGTCACTGTCTGGAATGAGAAATATCTTTACCATTAAACAGCCGCTGGGCCCAGGAGTACTGGGACTTAACTCTTCTCCACACGATAAACTCAACAGAGCCGTGGAGCTACACAGCACAATGACCAAAACAAATAGTAAATTAAAATCTGCTGAGTTTAACTTCTGGTCTATGTTTTTTTGTTTCTTCCTTTCACTGTAATTTGGTTGTAAAGATAACACTGCTAACAATTGGTGTTGTGGTTTCTGTGCTGCTAAGTAGACCTTAATAGAGCCAGTTGTGCAGGATTGTGTCATCGCTGGTGGCTTGTCAACATTATTGTTTTTCTAAAGCAGATTTTCACTTCAATTCAATACAATAGAATATCTCTCCATCCCCAGTGGGGCCACTTAGAGAAGCATGCACAGACACACTACTCCTATAAAACGCATACAGTGAGTTGATACAATAAGTAGATAAAAACAAAAAAGCCATTTAGTCCATATACTTATTTTAATTATTTTGGGAGGGTGGTTTTTTGTGAGCCCATGTTTTAATGAAAGAAAATATGAATGTTGCTCTACATGATGGTATTTTTAGATATTTAAGTGCGTGGCGAAAAAGCTCTATTAATATGACAACACTACACAAAGCGCGGTTTGTAGAGAAATGCTTTTCTGAGTTTATGCAGACCACACAGCCCTAGAGAGACGGAGCTGAACAGGAACATCTGGAGTGGACTCAGTTCCAGCAGTTTGGGTTTTGGAAAACAACAATACCCACATTTCAGTGTCTACATGGCGAACAGTCTGTAAGTTGCATAGTAACAACTTAAGAGCATCATACCTTTGTTAATATAAAGTTCTGCATATAGAAATACATTTTATGTAAGCAACAACCATTGTTTGGTGGCTCATAATTTGGTTTATGACCAAATATCATAGACTTCATAAAGATGGACACCGAGATTCCACTTCCTCCCGTTGTATGAAAATGAAGCCAAAACATCCAGGATACAGGTGCCGCCATCTTGCACTTTAAATGTAATTTTGAGTCTGTGCAGAGGTGATGGTGGTGTGGGGCTGTGGGTGGCGTCAAGGTTCTGCCAGTGCACACACAAGACCAATCATCAGTCGATCTCATCTGTTACTTATTCAGTTTTACCCCGTTTGTATAGCAACAAATAACAAATAAAACCAAAATTACAAATAATGTGATAAGAACTACCTAAAATGTATGTGACGTATGCGTTGACTTATTCATTTCTTCCATGTCCCATTCATTTTCATATTTCATCAATGCCAAACACCTAAACTGATGACATTCTTGTACTTCCTGATTCGTGTTAAAATACCTAATAATACCATCCTAACATGCTAATCTAAGAATTCGACCATCGTAAACACAGCAGCCCAGAGCCAGTGATTGGCTGTGGACGTTTTGTTCTCTCGTGGCACTCAGATGTGAAATTCCCTTCTCTGGTATCAGTGTCAATCAATTTCTGCAGTACCCGAGTCGTCAGTCCTAGCAGGCAGCAGAAATGTGGAGTAATCACAGACAGCGGTAACCTCATCGCCCATGAGCAGAATCCATGTTTACTATCATCGCTGCAAAACATTTTATCTGAGACATACAGTATTTAAAGTTTAGAATAGGAAATCCTGAAGTAACTCAACACAATGAAGCAGCTCATCAACAGCACCATTCCTCAGAGCGCTCAGACCGCTGGCAGAGAATCTAATAAATATCTGCCCCCACCCAGTCTAACAGCTTGGTGCCCAGCAGTGGTGGCGAGCCGCACACAGTGACCATCTCTAAGCTCCTCTCCATTTCTGTGCCCTTGCCCTCACATTGCTGCCTCTCTATTATTCATACTCCAGCATGGCTTAAAGTCATCCAAAGGTAAAGACAAGACGATCTCAGAGTTGCTCGGTGCTGCTGAAGCCATATAGGAGCGGGGGGGCTGCCCTCTGGTTACAGAGCCTGATGAATAACGGCAGTATATGGTGCACAGACTTCAGCATGGATGGCTGCAGTGTGATTCACAATCACAACCTTCGGCGTTATGCTCTACACATTAAGCTCACCAGCAGAGAGTTGAATCCAGCCGCGACGCTGTGAGTGTCTGGTGTTCAGGAGCTCAGTATCTTTAAAATTCAAAAACACATGCTCGGTGCAATAAGAGGAAAATGTTTCTTTAGACTGTATTAGGGAGACGTCATCGGAAGCTGCTATAGCAAGAACATAGAGAAAGGAAGGTTGAATGTGTATTTCCACGCACCCTCAGCTCCGGTGAGTCAGTCATCCACTTGTTCTTTAATGCCACTTTCTTCTGAGATTTTCCTTTTTTTAACTTGATTTCAATCGTTCTCAAAATCCCCATTAGTGTTATTGTCACATATTCAATTGGCAGTGGAACAACACAATCATCAGATAATTCATGTCTGAAACCTGTCATCTGGTTTTATGACTTGAAGGTGATTTCTCAGAATTTTTTAAGAAGGCACAACTCAATTTCTTGATAAAGATGTTATGAGCAACGGAAATATACAGCCGATCATAAACTGTTTTCAAACATGCACTGAATTCTAGATAATCTCCTGAAATTATCTGGAGGAGCATTATGTGAGCTGCTGTGGACATTCTCCAGAGTTTCTCCTGCCAGCCCCCTGAGTGAATGTGAGAATACAGCAGGAGATTCTCTAGAGGCTTCCCCGTGAGAGAGTGGGCGTGTCGATGACATTTCTAACTCACGAAGGACACAAAACTGAAAAAAACAAAAATAATAACAATATCTCAGGATGAAGAAGAGGTTCCACACTATGCCTCAACTCTTGAGCATTTTAAGCTTCCAAATGTGAGGATATTACATGCGCCGCATGTGTCCATTCAGACCGGAGGTTTTTGCCCTTGAGTGTGTGCCGACTAGGGCTCTCCAGAGGGTTAAGTGTAGAGATCACTCACAGGCCATCTTCTCTGGTAATGAACCCTGTCTGAGTACCGAGCAGCCCCCAGGGGCGCAGGATCCACAGGAAGCTTCCTCATGCTGATTGTTCGTCCCACATTCATTTTTTATTCCACTTCTGACTCACATCCACAAAACTTTACAGCTCCTCATGAATAACTATGATGACTCCATGTGTCGTTGCACTCACTGAGAGTCAAAACCTCTGATACCTCGGCCGATAAGTACGACCGTTAAATCTGTTTTCAACCACAATAAAAGGCCCCTGATACACAGCAGCTGAATAACAATGTACCCCAGTGGCAGGTGTATATTAAAGTTGCCAAGCTCGCTGAAAGCATGGAGTGAATCCCTCTCGTCACTTCTTCTTTTAACTCTCGTTTAATGGCTTTCACTTGAACAATGTGTTTTCTCCTGAACGACACGGGGAGCCGCTTCCTCCCCACCGTGAGCCTCGGGAAGATGTTGGCCTCAGGCGCCATTCCAGTATCAGCTCACCTCGCCTACATCTCTTCATTAACCATCAGTGAGAGCCTTTCATGTTCTCCCATCTGGCCTTTCTGCTCTGTAAACATGGCCTCCCTTACCATACACCTTAAAGGAGCTGAAAAACGGTTTAGAGGTAAGTTCTAACAGTGCACTAGACAAACCTTGACACAGATAAGCCGCCCATGTCAGCATAATTCATGCCTATACCGTAAAAGCCATTAGATGTAATTGTTTTTTTATGAAGCTCATATATAAGAGTGCTGTGTTTAATCCATGAGAAGGTTTTCAGTTCTAGGAGAAGTCCCCGGCTTTGTGTGAGGTTGTCTTCCGCTCATCCATGGAGGTCATCCAGGTCTATTACCCCCGCAGGTCAGCATCGCGCTGCACCGGGATGATCACACTCAGAAACTGGAGGAGAACTCTTTAAGACCCCCCCTATTTTCTCTTATTGTCAGCGAGCATGCTGCTGTAATGGGCTTTCTGTTGACTCTGGTAGACTGTTATCTCGCTCTGGTTGATGGGTTACAACGTGCGGTGCTATTCCACGGCTGTATCGACCTGAGAGGAGAGGGGTTAATACGGATTCTATTGTATTGTATTTTCCCAAATCGAGGGCAAATGGAGTAAAAAAAAAAAAAATACATAAACCAGTGAATTGATTGGATAAATTATCCTCGATAGTGACCACACTATGATCCTCTGAAGCAACAAGGCCTTATAATGAAAAAACGTAGATTTACTATAGCTAATCACCACCCGTGTCCAAGAGGGAAGGACACAGGAGAAAACCTAGCTTCAGGGTTTAAGAGGATTAAGTCGGCACATGCAAAAATGCAAACAAAACCAAAATGACCTTCTTCCCCACAGCTAAAGTAGAAACTAACATACACCTTTCGATACTTAGAGCTAAGTACAAATCAATATAAATCTAGGAGGTACTTTCACATCACACAGATTCTGCACTTCAGGAATTATGTCCATTACCAAGGTTGAGTGCTCACTGATGAAGGCCTATGACCTAAATATACAAGGTCAGACAGTTGTCGAAGTCATGGTGTGTGATGGACGTTCATACAGGGGACAGAAGATAACCACAGTCTGTTTTTCCCGGCCCCACTATATATCAAACCATATATTGTGGAAAGTGAGTATTTTACAATCATTGGCATCAGACATCTGGTTTCAAATGTAAATCAGGTTTTTGCAGAATCATCCAATATATTCTTCCTGAGCTCCTGGGAGAATTGCAGCCACTTTTAGAGGAGTGGTGTGGTTTTTTCCAGTCTGCAAAGTCCATTCTCCAACCTAGTTAACTGTGGCAGGTGAAGTGTTTCCAGCAAAAAAAAAAAGAAAGAAAATCAATTTTAAAATGACTGGACATTACCTGCCCAGTAGCAAACAGCTGACAGACAAATAGAGTAAGTAGCTGCTAAAGAGCCTGAAAGATTTCTGCTGACATAGCGGAGACGTGCCAATGTTTCAAATGATGGTTTCTGTTCTCATCTCACTGACGGTTTCTTCAAGTGTTCTTATTTTCAGGCTCTAATCAGTTATTTGATGCTTTGAAAACAGGGTCAAATGTCGGAGAATGGACTTTGCAGACTGGAAAACCAAATCACTCCTCTAAAAGTACCTTCAATTCTCCCTGGAGCAGAGAAAGAATATAGGTCAAGCATTGCCAGGACCTGTGTAATGTGGTTGGTTGATTGGTTGGATGGTTGGTTGGTTGGTTGGTTGGTTGGTTGGTTGGTTGGTTGGTTGGTTTGGTGTGGAGCCGGACAACATTAACTTTAACACTGACATTTTCACCAGTTTCCCCAGGCCATAATAAGACATTTTGCAGAGTTGTCCAGTATCAACTTTCCTTTTTGGTAATAGGATTGCTTCATAATCTTATAAAGCAACCACAACCCTCTCCAGGTGGCCACACAAACAATAAATAAACGTATTTTTCAATAGGTGCTACTGCAAACCATTTTTTAAATATCACACGATTCACATCATTGACACAACTGGCATGTGTCACAACCTGAATCATTAGCTACAACATTAACCACCTGACAAGTGTAGAGCAGGATTCAAGCAAGTGCCACGACCTAAACCATCTGTGCTGTTCCTATTTGTTTTCACACTTGGTCTCAGCACCACTCCACTGTAGCTAATAGCCACATTACCCACAATATGCAGCAGAAATATGTCAGCGAACCACTTACTGCTGGTATTAGTTGTTGTTGAAAATGGAAGGTAGCTCCCTCACTGTGTCCATTGTTTGTGTTTGCTACGAGCCAGCAGGCCACGTTAATTTATTATAATGGTCACCGGGCAATAAGTAGAAGAGCCTGATTTATGCAGGACGCAGACAGACTCCTCAACCCCAGAGAGAGGAAACAAGCCAGTGTGAAAAGCTTGTCCTGATTCCAAGAATTAGATGCAGAAAATCAGTCATCTTCCTCCTCCACAGAATGTAATAAATGACAGAACAAGATGTAGGAAGTGTTGTTGCACTGTGTTGGAGGAATCCAGGGCAGAGACGGCCTCCTCCTCACCAGACAAGGGCAGAGAGAGGGATGTAAAATAATGCAATCGTATTGCATGAGGAAACTGTGGAACGAGGAGCAGCTTCAAAACCGTCAGACAAGTCCTCAAATCTTTTCACATTTCATCTTTTGACCGCACAGGTGTGATGTCTGTTCGAGAGATTTGATCAGAGTTCAGTAAACAGCCCCCACCACACACACACATACAGTGCTAATGTCTTCGGTTATTTCTGAGTAATAGTATGTAAAATCCTAGTAATGCACATCAGGAATGCAGAAATATTAAAACTTATGCAGAAATATACTGTTGATGCCTTATGATGAATCTGTTTGTATTACATTTATGCGAAAAGCAGTTCAGTCTTCAAGGAGCAGCATCTAGGTCTGTCATTCCCTCATCCACAGCCTCCTACATAGCACACGCTTCAGAGTTCACTTTACAGTGAGCAATACATCGAGAAGCTCTTCTGGGGCAGGGGTGTTTCAAGGGACTTTTGGGGCCTCCGGCACAAAGACCCAAGGGGGGGCCTTACTTCAAACCAAACTGAGCTCAAACAAACTCATGTTACATGATAGACATTCTAGTCTTCAACCAAACTTCCAAAAATACAAAGCAAGAAATCCAACAGAATTGTGCCTCATTTGGGGATATCTGAACACGGAGTCGATGCCGTCTCCTGTACATAGACAGCTATAGAATTTAAGGTTTTTTTCACAGAACTGTTGATTCTGTGGAGCAGCCATTCTCGGGGGGGGGGAGCCTGGCTATTGCCCTGTTTTGCCTTCCCTGTTGCTACACCCCTGCTTGTGGCTTTTTAAAATCCAATGAATGCCCCCTTGACAAAAGACTAAAACAGAATACCTGCAGGGAATGCTAATATTTTTACTTACGGTTAATATTCTCCTGAAAAAATGTGAGAAATGGTTTATTAAAAGCAACAATATTCCTTCTATGTAATTCTCTTTGAACATTTTAAACAGGGGTACTGCATTTACGATATATATTAGCCAGGTGACCTAGCATTTGATTGGTGCTGTTACTTTAGAAAGCACAGTTACGTTTGAATCACATATTCCTGATTTTGGTCACATCCTCAGACTGTGTGCACGAGAAAGACCTACAAATAAAAAGTAATCCTCAATCCATCAACCTCCACCGCTCTCCTTCAAAAGCCGGCGAAATGAAACAGGGGCAATTTTAGCACATGGTTCATTTTTAAACACCCCCACACATGCACACACACACACCGTACACACACACACACACGTAGAATTTTTGCTATGTGGGATTTACAGTCCTCCTCTTACATTTACTTTCTAACGTGTAAATCCAATCATGGCTGTCATGTTGAATCTGAAATGAGCTGCTCCTTATCAGGCCGCTGCACCTCCTCCCACCACCTCCTACCTGAACCTGTCAGGAGTCTGGATCAGGACAAACACAGTTGCCTCACCTTGTCCTTGTGCTAAATGTGCTCGCTATCACTAAAGCACTGATGTTACCAGACTTCCTGCAGGCTGCTCCCTGCACAAATCACCAGGTTATCTCCCCCTCGCAACCCGTCATATGTTTCCCAATGCCTCCTCTTTTACACTTTGGTCCTTGAAATGCCAGAGTTCAGAAACAGACTGTGTTTGGGCCAAATGCAGCTGAGTAATGTTGACAGACACAGTGCACGAGGCTCCCTGAGATCCACCTACACCCCCACACAACCAAGGGACATTCAACATGAAACATATTAAGGAGTTTTTATTCGGGAAATTAAATTAAGGATTTTCAGGACTAAAATTGTAATGCAGATATTGATTTGGAGCATTTAAAGAAGACCATAAATAAAGGAGCTTAATGCCGTCAGCCTTAATAAAGCATTACAGTCCTTTGATTATCACATAAAGGGACAATCAACATTTAGCTTTAAATTATACTTATATATTATCTGATGTATGACAATAAAACCTTCTCAGCCCTCTCACATGGAGTTGGTGAGACAAGATATTGTTCCCCGATGCTCCTATTACCATGGGGACCAGTTGTGCGGCAGGTATTTGTCAGTGTGGAGATATTTCTTAACCACTTCCGGAGTAGGGTATATTGCTTATATTATACATGTATATATATATTCAACATAGTCCATCAGGACCTGGTTACTTCTTATCCAGACTCAGATACTTTACGAGCCACTCTGGCCTCTCAGTGTACGTTTGTGTCTTATGCTTCTCAATCAATATGTGTGTTTGTATGTTGTTCTCCTGCTTATCAGTAGTTTCCACATATGTCGTACATATTTCAAGGTAGGTGCGGTTTCCAGTTCGAATTCAATTAAAAATGGAAATGGACAGCAGCCCCAACATTAACGCTCAGAGGGAAAATGTATCTATCGCCCTCCAGAAGAAATAGCAGGTTCCAGATGGAGGAATAATATTGGACTCTATTCGCTTTTACAAAGAAAAAATTATATCGTTTATCCGAGTTCCCACCTGTGGTGAGTTTGACAGATGTTTTATTTGAATGCTTCTCCCTGCAGGGGAACTGATACCTTTTAAGAGACAATCTCAACATCTGGAAAATAACTACCTTGTCATTATTTACGTCTTTATATTTCTGTATCTTGTCTTAACCCATGAGCACACATGTATTTGTAGGTTTGTACCCAACTCCCTCTGTTGCCGAATAAAGTTCAACAAATCAAATTGAAAGTATCAGCACATGTGCTTGTTGCTTTCAGTCATATCCAGTCTCCAAGGCTGAGGCAAAAATATCCAATAAAGGCCGAAGGTTTCAACTCTGAAATGATTTTCATTTCATTTCAGAAATAAAGGTTTTACTGAATGTCAGGTTTTCCAGGAAAGCCGCAGCTTTTTGAAAGTTGTTTCTAAAAAATATAAGAATATCTGTTGTGAAGAAACCTTTTGATCTTACTGGGTTAATGGACACTGGCCTTTCAGTTTGATATCAATTGGACATGTTTCCCAGAAAGCCGAGCTTTTTTCCTCAGGCTTTAAATAACTACACCTGTTCAATGTCACGATGATACTCGTGTACTATGACTTTGCAATTCACCATGAGAAACTATCCTGCTTATAAAAAGGTCCTGGCAGCAGATTTACATATTAATGTCACACTTCAAAGTCCTCAGTGAGAAGTTAGATAGACACAAAGCATGAAACAAGCCTTCCATGTCTGAAGGCCCAATGAGATCCACATCAATAGGCTTTTTCATTTAAATAAGAAATACATAGCAAAGCAAAGTGCGGTTGGGGAGAATTCCACGCCCCTGAGCCATACGTTTGGAGAAGAATACACTTCTTGGACGGCCTGTTCAGTAAAGCCTGCGCAGCAAATTTCACACAACCATTTTGCGCTCTGCTGATAAAACACTTTGAAAAGCCCCATGACACAGACAATGCCTTCAGATAGGGAAGAGGCACGTTTTGTCCCACTCCCTTTTCATCAATTCAACGAATACAACCAAGTCCAACTAGCCGCGGAACAGAAATGCCAAACAAGAGCTACAGCATCAAACACCCACACACACTTCAAACAAACCGCCTGCGTGCCCGGCTGAAGCCCGAATGATTATCTGACTGTACTTTGGCTTTCAAAAAAAAAAGAATCGCTTGCACCGTGAGAGCATCACTTTCCTGAGCTGTGTTTGTGAGCGGGTCTATTAAGGATTGTGAAGAGGATCTGCCACAATGGCACTAGAACCCTGCACCTGTCGCTCTCCCCTGCACACCCCACTCAATTGCTGTCAATGAAGGTGGCTCACTTCATTTCCATGTCTCACTCAAGCTCTTTGTTGTGGAATAAAAGCTTGATTTTACTGCCTCATGCGAGGGGAAAATGAGATGGATTACTGAGAGAGAGTCCCATATATCACACCAGGCCTCCACCTCATTGTGTTTTCCTGAACTGCCTTCGCTCTGATTAAGATTTCACATCTGCAAACCTCATCATGTATCCAGTGCAGGCATCGTGTTTACTGCCGGAGCCCGGAATAAATTCACAAGCTGTGGTTTGTAGACCGTTTCCCTCGCTAGCCATCTCGGGACTGATAAGAAAGGTTGTTTAATTAAGAGGCACTTTGGGAAGTCGTCTCCAAGCCCAGTTTAGGTGTCGAGCCAAATCCCGACAAAGGCTCATTAAAACAGGTAAACAGTGAATACAACAACAAAGTAAAGAGAGGAATCTTTTTTTTATCTTGTACTGACTTCCCTCTGATCACTGAACCCCTCACCTGAACACTGGTCGTCTGATCATAACTTAATTAAGAGGATCACCTTTGATTTCAACGCCCGACGTTAAAAAAGTCACTGTGACCTTTGACCACAGACAATATAATCAGTTAATCTGACAACTGGTCAATTTTGAGCAAATTCCCCAAAGACCTGAGATATCATTTTCAAAAGGTATCTTCAAGATGAAGCGCATTCTCGCAGCATAAAATGGTCTCGCAAGGTTACCCTGCACTTGAACTTTGAACATTGACTCCAAAATCGAATCAGTTAATTTCCGCATCGAAGTGAATGTTTGCAAAAAATGTGATTGGAATCCCTGTAGGTCTTCCTGAGATATCACATTCACAAGGCCAAAATCATGTTTTGTGGGATCAAAGCGACCTTAACCTCTGACCTTGGGTCACTTAAATCAAACCACTTCATCTTCCAATTGAACATTTGTACCGATAAGAGCATTGTACCAAATTTTGAGAAATTCCCTCAAGGTGTTCCTGAGATATCCTGTTCAAAGGATTGGGAAGGACGGAGGATAAACTACCTGTGAACATGATGCCTCTGGGCACTGATGGTGATGGTGTTGCCACAATCTTACCAAACACTAACTTCTCCTCGTGTCCCAGGTGAAAACAGCAGCATCAGGATGAAGAATTTAATATGTGGCAGGATAAAAGAAATACGGTCGTGCTATAAACCATCGCTGAGCACTTTCCTATATAATAGCAGAGTTAATGGAACAAGTAATTTTGTGCCGCAGTCGAAACTTTATCCACAAACACTTTATTTCTGCCTTTGTGTTGCTTTAATGCTATGATTTGATTCTTCTCCGAGGCAGAGCGGTGGATCTGTAGCTCTCCTGAAGGCGACAACCAGTGCTACCATCACCACCAGCACCCTGCTGGCTCCACACCCACCGCAGTCAGCTCCATTCTTCCTAATCCATCTACAGCGACCTCCCACCGCCTTGTCCTCCCTCTCACAACTTCAAAGCGCTGCTCTAACCATTACCCTTGGGCAGGAGCTGCCCTATTCTGGACCACGCTGACATTCAGATGCTATTTAGAGCCATTAGGCCACAAAGGTCAGCACTTAGCTTACATTTTCACAGCTCCAGGCAGCAACGTTTTTTCTTTTTATTATATTTTCATGCGTTATTTTGTTTTTTTGCGGCACATTGCACACAGGGCCCTGATTTGTTCATTAGCAGGGGCTTCTGGTGCTACAATGACCTGAGGGTGGGGGTGGGGAGGAGAGCCGTGTAGGGGGAGGGGACGGGGAAGGCAGAACATTGAAGGTGACATTTTCAGCCATCACACATACAGCATTTGACGAATTAGCCGGCACCGCGGGGCCATCCTTGTAACCACGTGGAGAACATCTTGGGTTTTTTTTAAAGGGGAAAGTTGGATGAAGGCCAAGAATGTGTTATTCTACCTCGTTGCAGTACTCGTTCTGAACCGGTCTGTTTGGAACGGCTTGTTTGGCCTGTGGCGGCGCTGGCTGCAGTTTTCTTTCATGTAGAGGTGACCTGCAGTAATTGAGGTAGGACAAGTAAAGTCCGGCTGCAGAGCGCACGCCGCAGAACCCTGAAGCTGCAGCAGAAAAAGCTGTTCACCTGTTCTAAGTCAAAGTCGGGTAAAGCTCAACCCAGAAGCAGAAACTGCACATCCTAGGGACTTAAGCAGTTCACATTCCAAGTGTGAAGGTGATAAGATGAACAGTCGAGCTGTGAAAACCAACCACTACAGACAGACAGAGATCACAAAAGACGGTGAACTTTAGCAGGATGAGACAGTGAAACCCCCGAATTGATGAAGTGATGACAGACCATGGAGCAACCTTTTCTTTAGCTTGCTTTTGATAGAAGATGCAGTGACGGCTCATACGTCTCTCGATGGAGAGAATTTGGACTTGGCTGAGAGAAAACCACAATATGTCAAATATGCCTCTGACAGGGTAAAAAATGAAATGTCAAAAAGTCCATCGCACAAAGGCTCAAAATAATAAAGTCGCACTGTTACAAATAATCCTGTTAGAGAGAGATCCAGAGGGAAACTGTCTGATGATGTGAGGACAACCCAACTACAAGTGGGATCCCATGAGGAAATCTGCATTTGCGGCATTTTTAACAGCAATACATTAATATTAATGATCTACACAGAGTATTGTTACATAATCATCTGCAAACATTTGTGCAGTGAGTAAAATAGACTGATCATGATGGAATAACACTTTGAAATGTGATAAAACTGGTTTTAATCGACTGCACATCTTAGTATGTGGATTTAATATTTATGAATTGTCATGTTATCAGATTAAACATCATTCAGTTCTTCTGTTAGTGTTTTGCGTTAGTGTTTTGCGTTAGTGTTTTGTTCCCATTGCGGTGCAATGGGAACAGGTTTTGCCAATGTTTGGATTCAATTCCTCTGCTCCTATTACAAGGTGATGGATCCTTTTTTAATTACATTTGTCTCGGTGACATGATGAGAATGTCTAATGGGGAAGTAACTGGAACGAACTCAGCCCTGACTGGGAGCAGAGAATTCAGAATTCAAGTAATTGCGTTAGGATAACATGAACATTTTATCTGCAGTGTGTTTGTGTTCAGCCCTGCAGCCACGTGCGCTTTTGTTTAGTCTTGTTTTTTTTCTTTCCTCCTCTCTCCCGTTTAAGATGTTTTGCCAGTCGATCGGTTTCTCCTGGAGCGAATCCCAGCGTCACGTCCCAGTTGAGCAAATGAGCGCGCCATAAATTAACTCTAATTTCCTAATGAAAAATGCAATTCCGCTGCAGCAGGCGTGTGACATTCACATTTGATAAGCCACTATATCTCAACTTCAAAGTTCTCAATAAAGCAGCGAGAAGCAGGCGCTTTGTGTTGTTGTTGTAAATGTACAGCAGGAGACTGCAGCCCCCCATTGCCTGGCAGCCCCCCCATCGGCCACTATAGCTCATTCACAGCTCCGTGAGATGACAAGGTTTGGCGCTTATGAAAATGGAACTTGAAACTCATCTTCACTCCCGGCCCCACACACACACACACACACACACACACACACACACACACACACACACACACACACACACACACACACACACACACACACACACACACACACACACACACACACACACACACACACACACACACACACACACACACACACACACAAAGAAAAATGCTGAACAATGACTTGTCTTAGTCACACAGCGGAGAGAGTAATCTCCGAAGTGAAGCAGGAACCAACAAACCTAATGTCACAGCTTTAGTATTGGGATGGTGGGGGGGGGGATGTAGTGAGGAGGAATAAATAGAAAGTGTATGTAAGAGGAAAGGACAAAGGTGGTGGTGGGGGGATGTGTGGTGAAACGAGGGAAGGGGGGTAGGCTTTATTAAATTCCACCAACATTTATTCCAAACGTTAATTTCATTGCGCTATCAGAGTCGTGTCAGGGTTGAGGAATGAAGGAAGAGCGAGAACACATCGCTTTCAAGTTCCACAGCGCGTTCCCCCTGGACGGCACAGGCCTCTCCCTCTAATTAAATCTCCCCCTGTTGTGTTTAAAAGCATAGGGCGCAATTAGAACATTTAGTTTCATTTAAAAACACTTGAGTGTCTTCCCTCCTACATGCCACAATTTAATTATATTCAGCACATCGAGGAGTCCTGACGGGAGCAGAGAGTTGCTATAGAGATGACCACGGCTGAGCTGTGCTTGGAAATGCTTCAGAGCGGTGAGCCGAGAACTCACACACACACACACACACACAAACAAAACCATGATATGCAAACAAGCACAAGACCGCCTGTTTATCATTTTGTGTTGTAGATACATGAAAATATTCAAACGTGTGCATGAACTGCCACATCCCGTGTAGCACAGCCTGCAACACCACCAGCAACAAGCACACTATTCCACCAGGTGCCAGCCTCTTTCACAGATACAGGCCACAGGCGGTGCTCCTTTATCACCGGGAGCAGAAGCTACTCCCCTCTCCTCCCCTTTCCTCCCCCTCTCTCCCTGCCTGAACCGACCTCCTTCCCTCCTGCCTGTGTCCCGGAGCTGCTGATGCTCCCGTAGGCGTCTTCTCTCTCCCCCCCCCCCCCCCCCCACACACACACACACACACACACACACCTCCCCTTCGCCTTCTTGATTGGGTCTTTGAAGACAACACAGCAGAAATCAATGGCGCTGCGATGGCCACTGTCACAGTCATTAGATTCCCTCTTCTGATGGAAGAATGAACTGCATTTCGGCTCCTCGGTGCAGATCAATTATCCTGAGATGCTCAAAGAGCAAAGTCATCGGGACAACACATTATCTCCCACAGACATGTCGGCCCTCCCCTCTTCATTAACTAGAACCTCATGTGCTGTTGTACCGTAAGTTACTGTTCTTCCAGAGCTGGTGCGTTCAAGATGCTGAGACACACTTCTACCAGTGATTTAGTCTGTACTTTATAAATCAGTAGCTGTAATATCCAGCGGGTGGCAGCTGGCAGAACGGAGGTCACAGATATTACAGGGACAGGTCTTCATGTCATGCGGAATCCACAGTGTAATGCTTCAGCGTTGTCATAGTCCTCGGCTTCGACATGGCAGCTTACCACCTGGTGAGCAGAGAGAGTACATTCACCACATAACCTCTGGAACAGCTCGAAGCACAAGACACAGAAAATAACTTTTAAAACACAAAAGTCTCCTTCCTGAGGCTTTTGTTGAAAGGGAAAAAATATCACAGCAAGTCCCAATTCCAAATTCAGACTTACTGAAGCCAGAACTTTTGTTTGATGAAGCTCGTAAAGAGAGAGCAACTTTTCACAATAAATTTATGAACGAGCGAGAGAGTTAAGAGTGCAAAATAAAAGCCAGCGATCAGTATTCATGACGACCATAAAGCTGCTGTCTGTGATCTTGTTTGTGATTAATGAAACCAAGATTATCAAGACACACAAAAACCTAGGGGTTTAAAGAAGCTCTCAGTTCAGCGCAAACAGCTACTTCCATGCCCTGAGGTTGGGACCTTTTCCTGAAATTTGCTCCTCACATTTTCATTGACTTTGTCTGCCAAGTAAAATGTCTGAGTGAGCCCATGTGAAAATACATCAGGTAGATTCCCAGAAAATAAGTAGACGTGTTGATGACGTTTCTAACTCCAGATAGATGAAAAACTGAGATATAGAAATATCTTAGTTTAAAAAAGAAGAGCCCGACGTGGAAGAGGCCAGCGAAAAATGAGAGTCAACTGCTTTTTTGCTAATTAGATAATATCCTGTGCAGAAAAGTATGATGCCTGAATGCTCTACCAAGGCACCACCATTTCTCGCCTGAATGCTCAGGGAATTTTCCTGAAGAATATATATAAAGAGGTGACATACACATAGAAGATGGAGACGAAGATGTAAACTTGGAAAGACGATAAGACTCCAGAGCTTTTGAGCCGACAGCAGGGATGATGGGGCTCTAAACCAAAACCTGTGATTTCTGCAGCGGAATCCTCATCTAGATGTTCCAGAATTGTTTTTCCATCATGGTGAATGTGTCTGACCTAGACGATCTCCTGCTGCGTTCTTCATGCTGTGAGGCGAACACTGAGGTCAGAGTTCACTAGTGCAGAGTTCAATTCATTTTACACGATCTTCAGTTATTCTGAGATTAGTCACGGAAGCTCGTGCACAGCTGAGAGACGATCCAGGGTTTTCTCTCCAGCTTTCATTCTTTCACAGCACTATTTCTGCCAGGGTTCATGTAAACAACAGCCGGCTTTGCTCTCTGCCTCTGAGTGAAGTCGTTCTGAACAACACATGTTGTACAAACTGGTTCAGTCCAATCATAAAACCCGACCTTAAAAAGCAACTTTCCACAGTTTAACTTCTCACTAAGTGTTGTGTGAGTACTGTGTGGGATGACTTGTTTTTTCACACGGAAAACAACCTGCCTTCTCACTGTAGGTTCAACGGTGTGTCTGGAGCTGTTAATCAAAAATGGACAACACGTCTCCACTTCCTCCCACTATCCAGACGTCAAGCTAAAATAGCCCCGATATATATGCACCGTCATCTTGTGCATTTGGGGCCAGAGTCTGTGCAGCAGCCTTTAGGGAATGGAGCAAGTTCCCATCGATATGTGTGCGTCATATTAAACCATCTTTGAAAAATGTATTTGACTTGTAAAATGCCTTTTTAGTTTGGTCCATGTTCCATCCAACAACACAGTCGATGTGGGGTTTATGAACTATACTGCAGCCAACCACTAGGTGGCAGTCGAGGTGATTTGGCTTCACTTTTGGGAAGCTGTTTCACTATGTCTATCTTTATAATGTCTATCTTTGTACACTGATCTTCATACAGGAGTTTAGGGTTACTGTGACATTAGATAATTTGCCGCTGCCAACTATTTCCTTTTTTATAGACTTAGAACCCATTCAGTACATTTTCATGTATCGAGATAAAATGTATCAATGAAAACAGAAGTCCAATTTGTAAAATACTGGTTTATTAACACTCAGTCGGACCAAGTAGCAACCCACTGTGACGTCACCCATTCGTTACTGAGCTGATGTTTAGAAGCCTTAAGTTTGTAGTTTTGTCCAGAGTCATCTTGGTTTATTGAAACTAGAAGTAGCCATATATGGAGGAGAGGTTGAGCCTGACTGAGAGCCCATTTTAATGCACGTTGTAGTCGGTAACACCAGTGATGAAAGTGTCCACATTATGAAATCCCTGCCGCACTGCCACTAAATGATATCAGTGTCTTAATGAAGAGAATCCCAGAAGCCTTTTTCCACCAATAATCCTCACTAATCCTCTTTTTCCCCACTGTAAACATTTGGATTGGAGAATAAATCAGGTAATATACAGACGGAGGGGCGTACTCATGTGTTAATGGGACATCACCTGTTTCAAACAGATGCGTGCGCTCCAGATTCCCGTGCGTCGGATTGAACAGTCAAGTCTCCAGTGTACAACATGTGTCTAAGTAGCTCTGCAACGGCTGATTCAAATAAGCTCCAAGCCTCCACACAACCTGTCACAACAACTCGACAACGTTCCCTGCAGGCCGAACATTTCAGTTCCCCCTCACCCAAAGATGAACTCGCTAAAAGGTGTGTCCTCCTCGCTTCCGACCAGATGGTGTGTCACTCTGCATAGCTTTAAACTGCATTATAGCAGCATGCAGAAAACATGGACGTCATTCTTGGTGACTTCAGTTCAGTGCACAGTCTGCAGCCACGGAAGCTACTGACGCTACGTCAACGCTGGTACGTTGTAGTTTCAAAGGTTTTTACGAGAAACAGGAAGCAGATTGGCTATTCGCACTTGGTTTTTTGTTTGCAGAAAATATTAAGATGAGAATGTGTTAGTAAGTGTTAGTGTTAGCAACACTGTACATTCACCACTGGTCACGGTGGTCATCTCTGTTTCTGCACATCCACACTGAAACACCGCCCCTGAGGTTTCAAACTGAACTACGGCCAACAGCGTTTCTGAAGTATTCCATTCTAGATGCTAAAAGTAAAAATCAAGAAAATATCCACAGTTACACAGCAGGAGAAATATTCCGGCTCAGAGAGATATATTTGTACTCTTCCAGTTTTGGTTCTGTCACTTGTAAGAAGCGTCATCAACAGTCGCTCAATCTGAATTTTCCAGCTGTATATTCTCACATGGGCTCACCCGGACAGTCATGGGGTGTCAGGAACATTTCCAGAAAATGTCCAGAGCGACTGACATGGACGTTTGTGTGCCCTCCAGGAAATCTTCAGTTCATGTCTGAAAGCAGCTATATTAATGTGACACTGCTCTAATGATGGTGATCATACAGGACATATCCATCGGTACCAGTACGTTCATAAAGAAGTCTGATATCTTCCCCACTCCGGCTTCACTATCTGGAGACACTGCATCCAAGGATTTCTGTAACTCTTCAAAAACAACAATCTCAGATCGCGGCTCAGCAGGTAGTTGTGAAAATCGGCTTTGAAAGCTCTTTTCATTCTTTACATAACTACTAGGAGCTGGGGAACGTTTTCAGTGGTACGTCTCTATAATGGTCAATTTTTCTACATGTTGTTGTTGACGGCTGCTATAAAAGGGTTTTACCCTCCGACTAAGTTGCACCAATTAGTTATTGTTGAATACTCCTCAGCTCCGAGACACGCTGTGCACTTTCAGAGCTCAGAGTTCTGATCCTCGCCTCCCCCGCCTTTCCTCGTGGCCCTCTGCGGGTGGCTCGCATGGCGGTTACCACTGAAGACGGTTCGGGGAGATGAGAAAAGAGTCACACGCGTGTTTAACACTCAGATGAAAGCTGCGCTCTGAAGAGCACGGGGTCCAACAAGCTCACGGAAACATGAGGAGGTGTTGGTGTACCTGTGCGGACATGCGCCCACACGTGCTTGTGTGTCCGTGTGTTGGCTCTGCATGTGTGTTTGTGTGTCAATGAATATCTAAATGGGTCAAGAAGAGCAGAGGACCCGCGGTGAGCGAGTTGTGGTATGATGTCAGGTTCAATTAGCCAGACTGGCCCAAGGCTCATTACTCACAGACCACTGGGAGAAGGAAGGGGGGGAGACGGGGAGAGGAGGGGGCTGATGAAAAGGACACACGGGGAGCACTCAGCACCATTGGAGCTTCGTCTCCACCGCTTTCTTCCTCGAAACGCGACAAGACTTTGATAAGGGCACATGCACCCCACTCAAGACCTCGTATCATCCTCCTTCTGCGCCTCTGTGCCTCCTCGTCCTCGGCAGCTCCCTCCCATCACGCAGCTGCCTCTTCAAGAAGCAGCGAGGGGGCTGAAATTATACTGATGCAATCCGAAGGTTAAAAAAATGCTACCATGGAAACTGATTTGTGTCCATGTTCGGGCTGATTGAGAGAACTACTTTAATGATGAGGTGGTTTTTCCACAAGCTAAAGGTGATTAGAAGCAAAGACCCTGAGGGGCAAGCGGGAAGCCAAACAAGATTCAAGACCTTGGGCTGAAAATGTTTGAATTATCAGTGATTATCTTACATTACCTAGAAATCAGGTCTGAAAAAAGGAAGATGCACATTCTATTACAACGACCCCTTGCAATGACCTGTTGTCCAAGCAGCTGCTGGATCGATGGAGGTGAGCCTACATCTGTTTAAACCAACAGTGAGTGCACAGACGTCAAGAGCTGGTAAATGAGGAGTGTGTGAGTTTGGGACCCGTGGGTGGAAATCTCAAACACTGCAGCCCCACAGCTCCTTCTTTCTCAACTCCACCCCTTAGATTTATCAATTCTCGCTGCTATTGTATTCACTGGGAATAGAAAATATCTAGAATTCCCTCCAACAGTTTTCATTTCATCTGCTGCCTGCGTGTTGCCCTTTGGGTCCAGCGGATGATTTAATCATCCATTCTCAGCCCTGCTCCACCTGCTAGGTACCAGGATGAAAAGATGTGTGATGCCTCATTTCGCCTGGAGAGCAAACACACACACACAGAAACCCCCCCCCACAGTTCAGTCTGCCCTGTCCTCACTTAACATATCAGCAACAAGGAGCTGGATCAGAAAAACACATCTCCACGTCCAGGTTCAGGGCTCAAAAGGTGAGGTGAGGGAAACGCAGCCATGCAGGTTATGATGATACATAAACGAGGTGGGAAATAGGAGAGCGGGAGAAATCTCTTCATACACCTCAATTAAATTTAAATTGAGCAACCTGAGCACTGACGATGACCTTTATACTTTATATGACTTCATAATGGCTGTGATGCTGCTCTCGCCACTTGCGGCTTCCAGACAGAGTTGTGAACAGAAAGCAGCGAGCGATTGTTTCTGTGCGTAAAAAGGTTCAAGAGACTTGGTTCAAACGTAAGATTAAAAGCGCTTTTACTACATAAATGACAACTGTGAGCTATTGGAAATCATAATTCATCACTGGTAATTGCAACAAAAATAACTGTCGTGTATTCATTAGACTAAAACATGTTGGTATGTGTGCTTAAAACATAATGACAGGCTTAGGTGGATGATGCCTGCCTTTTGGACTCTTAGTCATTCTCAGAGAGTCCTCAAAACGGTTATCTTATTTACTCCCTAACTTTTGGGTATGACCTTTGATCTAGGGAATTGTTGCTGACCAGCTGATGTATGGATTCAGAGGGAATGTCTTTGAGTAACTTATCTTAGTCCTCAGACACAAAAATGTGCCGTTATAGTCAGAAATCCCATGTGGGATGTGTTTAACCTGAAGTCATGGGTGGAACCAAACTCCCTATATATGTGTGCTTTCGACCACTGCAAATCAGATTTCACTATTGGCTGTGTGTCTCCGGGTATCTAGATGCCCGCCCCGACCTGTAATTTCTTGTAATAAACTTTGTTACACTGAAAGTACTGGGTCCTCGGAATCCTTCCTTCATCATCAACAACTTCTACAACATCATTGACCTCTCGGCTGCATCAAATATACGTTATAACAATTACATTTAATTTAACCAGTGAGATGATTTCAGGTTGGTGGAAACGTGTTTACTAAAAAGTATTAATTAAAGGACTCATATCATGCTCTTATTTTTAGGTTAATAATTAAAATTTGGGTTATTAGTTGAATAAGGTTGTAATGCTCTAATGTTCAGAAAACGCATTTCCTCAAACTGTCCATCGCTGCAGCTCCTCTTTTCAGCCTCTGTCTCTAACGCCTGCTCTTAGCTCCCGTCTCTTTAAGTGGCCCCTCTTGTTAAACCCCAGTCTGCTGTGATTGACCAGCTCTCCCACTCAGTACTGATTGGTCAACGACTTCGAGCACTCGTAGGAAAAGTCGACCTTCATTCTAGCTCTACCTGGCTTTGTTAGGAGCGGGGGGGTCAAACTATCCGCTATTGTGCATCAATAAAATGTGGGATATTGTGATGTCACATGAAGACGAGGCATTGAGAGGCAGTGTTTTCTTTTGTGTACTGTTTCCGTGTTACTTTGGGCTTTTCCATACACAAAATCCTAAAGCTCAAAACACACTAGAAAGGTAGAATTTTCTTTGATCAATTTTATCCAATTTCTCCGGTTCTCAGCCCCAGTGGAGAAATATGAAGCGGAGCAAACCAAACATACTTTTCTTCAGCAGCATCTCAAGTGCTTAAAAGTCAGCGAGGATAGGAGAGAGTTGTCGTCCCTGCAGCGTGTTGTGGGTCTGCCCTGGAGTCGACTCCCTGTCACTGGGCTTGAAAGGCAGAGGGAGGCAGCCAGAGGGGCATTCACACCCGGTACCAAAATCCCCTCATGGCATCCGGTAGAAACTCAGGTCATGAAAACTGTAATTAAAAACTGATGTTGTGATGAAAATAAAATATTGCGCAATAACTTTTTTAGATTAAAGCATAAAGTTGCTCAAGTATTAGGACATTTGCAGCTCCAGAGCTTTTAAGATTGGCTGTTATTTTCATTTTGTCTCGTTCACTCACTCTAGTCAAAGAAAGGACGAGGTTTATAAAGTCTGGTGGTTTCATTACAGCAGCACTTGGTCTGACAGTTGTTGCAGAGTCTTCCACTGATTTTAAAGGAGTCATTAAGGAATGTCCAAAGAAAGGATATTGAGATAGGATTGACAAGATTGAAATCATAGCTATATCATAGATTTTTAAAGAGATCTAGCTGTTTTTCAAGAAAGTCCTTATTTCTCATAGGGGGCCATATCTGCTCAGTTTGCCGGGAAGTTTTGGATCTTATAAAATGTTCAAGTTTGTACCTATGTTTAAAAATAAAGTGTTTTTCTAGTCAGTTTACAATCAAGCTATGATCAGAGAACCCTGTAATAAAAATTATATTTTATTATCCTTTCTGCTTCATTCCAGAATACTCGTCCACTTCCTGTCAGCCTAAGCTTAAGTTAAAACCCTTAAGAATTATCACCTCTTTAACCGAGTTGTTCAGACCCTTTAACTGGGATTTATACTCATCATAAAAACTTCCATCACAGGACGGCGGTCGATAAATCCCCTCAACCACATTCCTGTAAGATATTCTACGTCTGACTTGCACTGAAACTTGAGGTCAATATGATTTTATTTTTTTACAAACAAGAAGATCTTTTCGATTCCTGTTTTCCTCAGCATGTTGTCCTCTGATACCATATAAACGGCTTGTAGTGATTTCTGATAAATACAAAAAATTATATTGATATGACTTGGTTTACAGCCTTTGGGTTTATATCTTGTATTAAATGTTTTGAGAAGAGCTACATCATATTTATTTCATTGTGTATTTACTGATGGTGTTATTTTCTTTGTGTTCCCTGTGGTTTATTCAGGCTTCTGCTGTTTATCTTCAACTGAGCGTTTGTGACTCTGCATCTGGCCAACAGGGGGCGACAGGGACATTTTGGCTAATGTTGTTACGGTTGTCTATCTTTATCTACATGTGGATGAATGGATGGATAAATGAATGAATGGATGGATGAATGGATGGATTTTCAGGTAATTAGGACTGTGACTGCAGTCGTCTACCAGATCCCACTAAATCCCAGGAAAATGAATGAACCTCTGTCAGGTGAATATATGCAAATAACAGCTTTTCCTCTCCGCTCGCTGAAATCCACAACATCAACCATCCACCAGTCTGTGAAATATGGAGCCAAATAATCCAAATAATAGTCTGGAAATTGACATTGCATTTTCCGGCTATATTTTCTGAAGCGTAGAAGTAATCCAAATGTAATTAAAAGTTTATAAATGTGTGAGCATGCACGGTGAGTACTAATAACTAATATCTTCCACACTGCAGCCTCGCATTTTATCTCCTCCTCCTCTGGACGACCTCATTCCAAAACTTTATCTTTCACCTGGACAGCCAGAGGCTCCCCCCCCCCCCCCCCCCCGACCCAGATGATGAGCTTCCTCACGCCACAGTGGAAACACTTGCATACAAACTCTCACAGCTGCATCTGAGTCTAACCAGACCCGACGCAGGCAGCCCCACATGCAGAAAGCAAACCGACCTCATCTCCTGAGCTGCATAAATCCAGGATTGTCCCTGTCTCCTCTTTCTTCCTTCTTCTCTTTCTGCAGATGATGCATGCTCGGGCACAAAATAACTCTTACTCAAAATGATGACACAAAGGCACTCGCGTGTTTCTTTGAATTCTCTCCCAGGACCATATTAAAGAGCAGGAGGGAAACAAGCCTCGCCAAATCCCTTGTGTTTTGAATAAGAGCATGAAAGAGTGCAGGGATGAGGACTGCCAGTCTGAGTTCCAGAGATAAGTCTTGATGTTAAGGTTGTGTCGGAGGAAGACGCAATCAGAGTTTCGGACGACGCAACAAAGACGAGGATGGCTTTCAGGAAAACAGGCAGCCTCGACAGCCCCAGATAAACAGTCAGGTAGCGTTGAGGTCAGTGTCTCAGCACCTGCTTCAGTCCTTCATCCGTCCGTGTGCAGCTCCTGCAGCACTCAGCCGATTAAACAGCCGTGATTGATCGATGCGCCAACCCAAAGTTTAAGTATTTTTTTCGCACGCCTCATTTGCACATAGACCGAGATGTAAGAAGAAATGACTCTTTGACACATTCACTCAGTTCTTGCAATGTATTGGACGTAGATTTAAAACCCTGAATGCATTCTGTTAACAGTGGTTTCACACGAGCATCACACAGGGACACACAACCAGGGCCAGTTGTGAAGAGTTTCAAGTTCATTTCTATTTCTTCTCATTGGAGAAAAGATGAGACGACCTCAGTTGTACAGAACCTTTCATCACATTGTCATTCAAAGTGCTTTAGATAGAGAATAACAAAAAATTAATCAAACAGCAGGAGAATGTCAAAGCAAACAAATCAAGGGGGTAGAACAGCACAAAATATTTATAGACCTGATGTAATTTGATGTAAGTGAATTTTGCAAAATGAGTAAGTGTAATGGCATTCAGAAGAGCACACACACCTCTACAAAGCCCAAGAGTCAGCTACAATTCAATTCAGTCATGAACTGCGTCGACCAAAATGAGACGGCCTTGTCTTCTTATTGCATTCGAGATTTTAGTTTTGTTCTAAACCACAAGTGGTTCGTAAATGAGAAGCATATCCTAAAATTGATTCTCTATCAGACTGGAAACCCAGAGCAGAGATTTCAGACTTAGAAAAATCGATTGGACTGTTGTTTTTTTGCAGTTTTCTACATGTGCTTCTGAGAAAAGATCAGTAGTGGTTCAAGCAACTAAGGAAAACAATATGGATTCATTTTACTGAACCTTGTTAGAACATGAATTCCCATAAGATTCTTGCCGTGGTACCAGTGGCTGCTTTTGTGTCTTGATGTGGTTGTTGAATATTTAGGTTTTGAAATGGACTTATTCAACTCAAATTATTCAATGGACTTCTGGCTGAGATTCAGGTGAGTTGAGTCTGTCCAATATCAAGCTGATGGCAAAAGGTGATCATCTTACCAGGTGACACTCAGGACACATTACCAGGATCATTAATATAAACAGCACACCACCTTCCCCACAGAAATGAACATCTCATCGAGACTAATACCACAATTTTCATTCATCTTTGTACTCATATTTCCCCTCTATCTAATTTGTTCATTCCTGAGTGTGAAGCCTGTTTTCCACTAGTCAAAAATCCTGCTAACATCTGCAAACATCTGAAAACAAAAAATTTTGCAATTTAGATGAAAACACACCAGTGAAAACATCGCCAGGATTCTTTTGTATCCAATTTCTGCCAAAAGATCCCTTTCACCTAAATCTAACACATGAGACCTCTTAGTGTGTGATTTAAATATATTCACATTAACAACACATGGTGAGAGGCAAACATGAGTCAACAGGCGAAACCAGTTTGATGAACGAGTGGGCGTCTCAAGTGTTAAGCGAACATTCTGCCGCAACTCATCTGTGATGCAGAAAGCCGAAAGAAGCCCAGTGATTTAGTCCGTACCGATAGTCAGGGCACGGCAAAACACCGTAAATCAAAGCCGGCGCAGAATCCACCAGGATGTTTACTGATCATCAAACACACATATGGTATCAGGCATAGGGGAAGAGAAAGCGTATGAATGCTACCGAGCCATATATATCATCGCACGGGGTTTGGCATTTCACATTCATGGGTTATATTGTTCAGCCTCTTCACAAACACCGAGCACCAACAGGAGATTTACTCTAAAAATAAAAAGCACCGAGCACCATCAGCATTTCACTGTGCGTCTCGACCCGGGCGCCGAGGTGTCGTTCACAAAGAACCAGCCAGAATGATCTGAGGAACGTGGAGAGCACCGTGACGAGAAGATCGGATCGACGTGAACAAGGATCTCTGTGCGTGTCAGGATTTAAATTGTTAAGAGCACGAGGCTTCCAGCAGCATCCACCAGCATACGGAAAGGTCAACGTGATTGGAGAGAGTCCGAAAAGGTCAAGCCAGTAAAATGATCCGACGTCGGAATCATATGGTCGATGTTTTTTTCCGCATCTCAAGGATCTTTAGGGAAAAAAGTAAAAGTGCTTGCTAAGAGTTGCTGCTCTCAGTCGAGTGACCTGCTGCCCTATGTCAAAAAGCAGGATTTAATATAAGGAAGCACAGTCTGCCGGAGAGAAGAGTCCTCCCGCCTTGTACCATTCCACAGACTACTGAATGGGTCTGCATAGCAATAAGTTTGAACTCTTAACACTGCAGTTTCCATAGGAACTAAGTACGGAGGCTATCAAGGCAGACTGATGAGACGCTTTAAGTGCACGAGCAAGACTGTTTATGTTCGGAACACAGCCACCGGGCACAAAAGAACGACTTGGGCATTAATTATGAGGGATTATAACCTAGATTTATGAAACATGTTGAAATGACTTGAGATTTTTCATCATGCAAGCTATTTCTACAGCGCAAACATCACAAAAATAAACATTGCCTGAGGCAGGGAGCCTAATCTAAGATGGAAAGTCTTTGCCATCACAAAACAGAACAGTGAAATGAGAAGAAGCAGAAGAATGTGGCTGCTGTATTTGCTGGGGGGTGGAATCAACCACGGGCAAGTTAACTTACTTGACTTTTGTGTAGGAACGTTTATTTGTGTCGTGTTATTCTCTGTCTGTTTCCTCTGAGGAGCGTCACTTTAGAGGAACAGTGTCTCCGGCCATATTCTGTTTTTCTACTTAACGTATTTGAATTATTTATTTGTCTATCGCTTGGATCTTTTCCTCTGGTCCACTGTCAGCTGGGATTGGCTCCAGTGATTTTGGCTAAAAGCAGCTGTGAGTCGCGTATGGAAATAGCCCTTGAAGAGAACAATGCCCCCCCCCTCCCCTCTATAGACTCCTGGTCTTTTTTAATTTCTCAAAGGAAACCAAATCTCTCTTTTTCTGTCCCACAACCATTGTCTCTCCCTTTTTTTCTATCATCAGTTGGATTTTATATCTTTTTCAAAACTGATGCAAAGCTGTTTGGAAATTCAGTTCATCGGGTTTAAAAGGAATAATTCACTCTTTGTCAGGGCTGCTCTCAGGCGTATCAGCAGGTCTCAAACAACTACAGTAAAATGTAGAAAAAGAGATGTGTCTTTTTTTAACGATGTAACCTTCACTCACCACATACTTCCATGCGTCCTTCGATGACAAGATTGTTAAGCAATACATCCACAAGAGGGCAGCGCAGAGTTGAGTTCCTGAAAACATATTGATGGTGGAGGAAGTTACGATAATGTACCGGTTTAGAAAGACGCAAAGGTTTGTTCCTGGGCCTGTGAAAAGTTTCTGCTCAAAAGCTTCCGACATTAGTGACATTTCTTCTGTGTCCTGAATTTCTCGCTTAACAATTAGCTTGACTGCCCCTCATGGTGTCCAGTGGTACTGCTCGGTTTCATTTGTAGCTTTCAGAAGACTTGCAAAACTCACGCACAATAAACGCAGATCATGGAGGGAAGGCACCTTCTGCTTTCTTTGTAAACTTATCGAGCGTAAAGGAGCTCCAAGCACTCATGAGCATTCAGCCCCTAGCATAGAACAATGTTATTGTATATAAATACCACTGCTTGCTCTGCTCCCGTCCTGGAGACAGGCGCTGTAATGACATATGTCACTAATGGAGCGAGCACTCCCGAGCAGCACCAAATAAAAGCAGACAGGATTAATTGCAGCCTGCCATGGTGACCTTTGCTGTATGATAAATCATAAAGCCTAAGAGACTGGCATTAGCTTTGTAGATGGGAAATATTCAGCTTTGAGGAATGATGTCAGATCTCAGGATCTAGAGCCGTATCGACCAGGCCGGTCTGTGCTCGCGGCACACACACACACACACACACTCACATACACACACACACAGAGGCTTATTTTGTTCGGCCCCGTTCCGCTTGAAATAGGAGAGACACCGGAGCTCCATTGTTTAAGTAGAAGTCAAATTCCTATCATCATTCAGTAAAGAGGAGCATTCCCGCGGTGCTCAATTAAGCGTCAGCAGGAGGAGCCACACTGGTCCCTGGTCTGTGAATAATGTAGACAGTCATTAGTTTCTCTTCTGGTTCATTCTAAGAGGAAACCACATTTCATCTGCTTTGCGGGACAATGTCGGGGCAGAGGCTTTCGAACGAAGCAGGTTGTTCACGCTCAATTATTCATCTGCAGCCTGTGAATGCAAAAAAAATTCACGTGGTGAGCAATCAGGAGCCAGACAACACTTATTACTAATCGCAGATTTAGAGAAGAGCAATTATATCCAAGGTGAAACGCGGTGCTGCAGAGTCAAATGTGATTTCCAAGTGATTTCATCATGACAAAGCAGTAAGCATTCATTAGCTATTTAATAGTGTAGAATATGAGGTAATGAACTCAGTGTGTGTGAAGTGGCTCCGTCACAGCAGCAAAATGTTCACGTACTTCAACACATCCTCCAACTTCAATAACAACCCGGGTTCCAACCCAGAGGAGAGCGACCTCTGTTATGTTGGTAAGTATGAGGAACACATGGTTGTGGTTGTACATCGAGTGAAGGATAAAAGACACAACAATGACTCGGTATCAAGTGATCTCTGTCCCTAGGGAGACATGTTGCATTGTTAGCGTTGTTGTTAGCTTTATTGTGTGTCTCACTTTTGCTTTGTACAGTTCAGATCACAGAAGACCCTGCAGCAGCGGCTGATTACACAACATATCAGAATCAATATGTGGGTTTCTGCTCATAATTTCCCCTCCACATCGCCCGCGTTTGATTGAACTCGAACACAAAGAGCCTAAATCAAAACAAGAGAGGAAAAAGACGATGATCCTACAGAAGCTGTACATAAAGAGAAGCCTGGGGCCATACAGTGAGAATCAGTTCCGGGAGAAATATGACAACAACCATCGTAGAAAGATCATATCAAACAGAAAATGATTTGCTCCCTGGGTAATCACGAAACCACAGAATGAATGTTGTTGTTTTAATGACAGAGTTAAAGCTTGTGTTGCACTTGTTGGCCCTGTTGTTAAACTGTAATTAGTCTCAGTGATGTGTGCAGTTGTGCGTAGTCAAATGTTAACAAAACAAAAAGTAAAGCTATAATGCATCATAATGTTCCAGCTGCATAAGAAGACGGATGACGTGAGTCCAAATCATTTGATCGCCCCCTGGTGGCCGGCTGCAGGGCAGGTAATGAAAGAGGGAGGTTTGCCTTCTCCATGTTAGTTGATGGGACATGGACAAACATTTTGTTCTCAATTATGGTTTCTGTCATATTACAAGCTCTTTTCACTCTGACAATCAAGTATGAAATTAAATTATCTGAGGAGTTGGGTTTAATTATTTATTAGATGCTTGAAAAAAAAAAGACATCTGACACTAGCTTGGGATTTGACAGGCACGTCTAGCAGCCTTGATACCACAGAGTTGCTGGATGGCAGGAGCCTTTCACCGGATACTTTAACTTTATTTTTTTGCATTGAGAGGAAGCAGAGGCGAGACGTCACCTTCAACTACACAGACGATGACGTTAAACATCATCTACCAGTGAGCAATTCATAGAAAAGGTTTGATTCAGATCTGCTTTGAAGACTTGCCAGAAAATGCTCCCTGGCAGTGTTCCTTCCCGTCTTTCATAGCTTGAAGGTTAGACTATGGAGGGGGAGGATTGGAAGTCATTTCTAATTAGTTCATCACCTTGTTTATGACATGGAGTGATTTTAAACTGCCATAAATACTTCATTATGTCTTTTAACATGACCTGAAGCCAGAATACTCACTGCAGTCTTCCAAATTACACAAGACAATTTCCTGAATCGAGAAATAAGTAACCAGTGCAACAATTTCTTCCATCGATTTTTTTTAGAGGGGGATTAGAGAAAAAAAAAGATGGCGCTGGATGAGAGGGAGGACAGCCGAACCCAGCCCGAGGTCACAGAGCCAGACATGACAGCGTGCTGATCAGAACATGTCACCTTTAATTGGACCACGTCAGCACAAGTGTGGAAGTCGACGGGTTATCGGCACAGATTGCACACTGCATTAGCCCAAACAGACCTGACACACACACACACACACACAAACACACACACAAACACCAGAGGGATCGGCTCACTTGCACACACAATTTACTGGAAACCGTCAAGCAGCAGTTTAGTCGTTCGGCACAGTTTGGAGAAGAAGCTGCATCCAGGGGAACAAAGTCAGCCGCAGCTCTAAGAACAAGGTCCAGCTCAGTGGAGGAGCCTTTAACTCCGATTAAAGGTTTAGAAGATTCAACCTGAAAGAACTGATTAGATGTGTTGTTTATTCTTTGCTGGAATTGACTGGTAAAGCATCCCTGACGCCACAAAGACACGCAAAAACGATTTGTAAACACAAATACCAAAAATCGTGCATCACTGATTAATTGACACGCGTCGGATAATTCATCAGCAGTGAAATGCAGCTGTCAGAGGGGGACTCTGCGTCTGAGTCAGCATAAAAGCAGAAATGTTCAGGCGGAGACTTTTGTCAAGTCCCCTGTCCCACATGCTGACAAACGCAGATAAAAGCAAAACAAACGAAAGCCAGCATCTTTAGTGCACCGGATGACAGGATTGAGATAAAACATCGACTTTCACATTTGTAGCTCGCTGCACTGCTGCCTGGTTCAGGGCGAAATGTTTGATCTCTTTCCTCTTAACGGGGAAAATTAAAAAAGAGGAAGAAAAAACCTCAAAGTCTAGTGCCGTGTTTTGGGCTCAGTGAGCTTGTCAGCGAGCTAATCTGCTCACTTTGACCACCACAGTCATTAGGATTCACAGCAACCAAGAATATATACATATCAAATGGTCCATCTTTCACTGGATGAGTGAAAACTCTGACTTGATTGGGATTCAAGAGGAAACTGGGAAATCAGTAGAATTTAATCTTCTAGGGAAGATGAATATACAAATAAAACACATTATTATTATATCCGAATGGATGCAAACTTTGGGTCCATTAACTGAAGCCAATGCAGAAGTGGACGATAAAGCACGGGAGCCATTGGGGCATTTGTGAGATTGAAAGCAAGTATTGTCCAATGGGTGAAGGTCACAGGTGTAGGTGGGTGGGGCCCTGCTGTTTAGCTCTCAGTCAGGCTCCCTCCCCCCCGGCTCCTCCAAACTCGAGGTTTTAAAATTGCAAATTCTAAACCAATGGGTGATTTCACAGCAGGTTGCCACCTGCTACAAATGAACAAATATTTCATTGCGATCCATCCATGATTGTTGAGATATTTTAATATGGATCAAATGGGTGAAGTGATGCTGTTTCCATCCCTCAGGGGGGTTTAAAACACAGGCTGACATTCAGAATTAAATATCCATCACTCACACGCTTCTTTATTTCTGTGTCATCCTCTTTTCTAACAGCAACAGCATTCCCTCATCTGCCCTTAATAACAAACTGTAAATTACACAACTGGTTGCTCCAGGCGGCCCCCCCAACCCCCCTCCCATCCTGCCACATTATGAATGAGTCGCCACACGGGGGCCATGCTGTGAGCTGGCCCTCGGAGTGGCTCCCAGAGCAAGGCCTGCCCGACCGCGCAGTAAATAACCAGCATAAACGTGTCGTGGGAGACAACCCGCAGACGCCGACCCATTTAATGTTAATAGGAAAGCATCGTTTACCAGATTCTAAATAATAGCTCGGAGTCGCCACGGTCGAGCATCGGTACCGCGGGCGCAGGAATTTATGGAGTTAGCAAATTGCTTTTCTATCCCCATTCTTCCCCCATTTGTCGGTTGTGCCATCTTTCAGCATGGGGTGGGGATGATGGAGGGGTGCGGGGGGAGATGATGGGCCCATTGCAGCCGGCTTGACTGAGCACACCTGTCCCACAGCCACAGACCTGGAGCTCAGGAAACTCCAAGGTGCACAGTAACCACCCGTACATCTGGCTCTCAGGAGCAGCAGCCACTTGACAGGACACCGAGATATTTCGGTTCCAGCCGGGCCAGAGGTGGTTAGATGTGACTGGTGGCACTTTGGTTGGACAGGGAGAGAGGATGCACAAGACACAGCTGGTCTGTGGTCAGCAATGTTGAAAACAACCCATTAAACTGCTCTCTAGCTTGAATGTGTATAAAAACCCTGGGGGATTCAGTATTGTCATTTTTTTTAAACAATTTCCAATTCATTTTTTTGATTATTATAGAAGAAAACGTGACACACGGTCCAAGTTTGTTAAAATGAAACAATACACCTGTAAATATTCTGACTTTTATCTTGCTGTTGCTGACCTCCAGTGGTTTATCATCTTATCTTGCTGCAGTGATCTGACACGTGTTCTCCAGGACCCTGTGACATCACCGCAGTGTGTGGCTGTAGGTTTTGTTTCTTCAATTAACATCAGCAGGACAAAGTGTCTGAGACCAACTCTAAATAAACTAGAGTGACCAGAGGAACCTGTCATCCAGAGCAGCAGCATTGCATCTCTTTTTAAAATTCCTTTAACAGTGGAAGTCAATGACAGAGGCCGAAGTTGTCTCCAGCTTTTGCTTTTCAGACACTTGTCAATGCGATGGATTCAGCTTTGGTTAATTAAAGTAACAATTTAAAGTAAAACCTGCCGCAAACTAGCCTCAATAACAATAAGAATAGATTCGAGATTACTACTAGAAATCGTAACTTCTTCAATTTGTCAGTGTAAGTCCAAGTCAACCACAAATGATGCCGACACCTAATTAAACTTTTCTAGCTGCTATATTTCCACAAATGCCGATTTACCGAGTTGGTCTGATGTGTTTCGAGCTCTCTGCATGCATAGTTAGGAATTGGAACATCAAACCAAGATGAGATTATGAAAAGCGACAGAAACATTGAACAAATACAAACTCAATTGGATTTATATAGGTTTTTGGAAGTTCTGTGAAAGAGTAAATAGCGAAAAATGTTAAAAGGGATGAAAAATTTGCACTGATATCTCCAGCTGAGCTGACTGTGTAGGGACTCCAGTAGAAATGCAACACTATCACTAATTACACCATAAAGATGAAGGGCAGATTGGACAAATGTCAATAAAAAACAACAATTATCCTTTGCACAGAAATAAATCTTGCCTCTTTCAATGCAAACATTCAGTCGTGCAATAAACAAAAAGGAAACACAGAGTCTCTGCCCCCTGGAAATAATCAATGAGGTCAGAGCCGGGGTCAGCTGTTATCGAATCACTGGAGCAGTTTGATGACCGAGGTCACGACTTTTAAATTCATCGCTGTTTCCCCCGGAAAAGAAAAACATCGCACCAGACGAACTGTTGATGATCACAGGGCTTCCGTGAAATCACTGCACCTGAACGGCCCTCACCTTTTCACTGTGAATAACAGAAGAATCTTGTCAGTAAGAATATGTAAAGTCACCGGTCGGTTGCTAATTCTTAACACTTCGCTACAGTTACTGAAGACCCCGGGGAGACTTTAACAGAGGATGACATTTTCAGATCACTCCTGAATTAAAAAATAAAGGGTTGGGGGGGAAGGAAAAACATGCCCGAGACGCTCTTTAACGCAGCTTGCTCCCGACAGAACAGTTTAAATAACGCAAATCCCCAAATACATGTTTAGCTCTGAGCAGACGAGAGGAAAAGATGCCATGAAGGAGACCAGCTCCCTGCATGAAGTATTTAGGATCGACATCACACTCCCAAAACTGTGAAAAGCCTAAAAACAGAGTCACAAAGGGAGTTTACCTGTTCAACTAAATAACGTAACAAGCTGTAACACTTGAACAAGACTAATTAGTAAGGAAGTCTAACGTTCATCAAATGGCTGTTAGTTAGTTAGAGCTTAAAGAAATCAATTAAGGTTATAAACAGTTCTAGTCTAGTTTAATTGGATAAAATGGTTAATTAAGCCTGCTGGGATTAATTGTTAAAAAGTTACGATAATAAGCTAAAGGTTAAAAGATTAAAAAATTGATAAACGACTGCACAGCTGCTCTTGATGTATAGCAACAAATTTTAATTTTAATTTGCTCTAAATATATACGATACAAGAATCGTTGTTGCAGCTGAGAGTGTTTGAATTAGCAAGGAAGCAGAGAAACGTTCGTCAACTGGCTAAAAGCTAACAAACGCTAAAAGGAAGGAATTCATGTTTCAAACAGCTGGGTTAAAATTAAAGCTAAAGTTTCAAATTGATTTCTATTTAACAAGAGAAGTGAAAGTAAACGTAATTGTCAATGCGGCGATATGTGGAGGACATACACTGGATTAAATTAAAAGTTTCTCTCTGATCCCCGGTGTAAACAAATAAGTAGTCCGAAAATATAAGAACTCAACATAGTAAGTACTCAAAACGCAGTAAAACACAAAGTAAAGAGTTGATATGGTTAACTGAATGTAATGTGGAAAACAACATAAATAGTTTGCTAAAAGTAACGGATATTGTTGGATATGAACGCTGAATGGATAAAACTTCTAGCCACTGACGCTTCAATTGTTAAATTCGACCTGAAAGTACATTATTAATTTTGACATGAGGTCAATGATGTCCATGGATTCAAACGAGCCCTTCTGTAAAGTGGTTGTTGTGTCAGTTTAAGGTTAACGCAGGTCAACTGGGTGGTTCCTTCAGAAAGCATCCGCCTCCTCTTTATCTGACACGAGCGACCGTATATTCTCCTGTTGAGAATTAATAAAGAACATTAAACTGGGAGGACGCTGTACAGTTTAATCTATAGCCTCTCCTCCAAAGCACAGCTGGAGGGAGAGAGCTGAAGATGCATAACATAAAAGATGACCGGGGGGGCATGTAGACGGAGATAGGCAGTGGCATGAAAACATCCCTGTAATCCTTTAAGTGTCTTTCGCAATAATCGTTCGGAGCCTTGAGAAAGGCTCCTCCCCTATAAATGCCAAATCTGATCTTAAAGGAAACCACTGTATGCAATCGTGGCCACCGAGCTGCACTTAATGATTCCTCTCATGTCCTCACGTTTACAGATGTTCTGTTGCAGTCCTCCAGTTTAAAGAGATGTGATCCTATCGCCAAATCAGACCGGAGCGCCCGAAGACGTGCTCCTGTTCCGAGGAAAGTGATTTCTAGGTACAGAGAGATTACCCTCCATGGAAAGGACTTTCTGACGGACGCAGATTGGCGACAGTGAAAAGGTCAGAGTGGCAATACAAGTCATTTTCGGAGTAATTCCCGTGCGAGGCAGGATTTGTCTGTTTAAACCTCCTCTGAGAAGCAGTCGGCTGCTTTGTAAAGAAAAGCTGAGTAAACCATTCGGTGCTGCCACAGAACCAGAGCTCCATCCTGGACTGAAGTGTCACCACTTTACCACGATGACGAGACACAAGACAAGCCTGCAAAGAATCCGAGCCAGAGGAAGAGGGAGGCTTTCCCAATGCTCCACCCCAAACTGATTGCATCTCCATGAAGGGGATTTATGTCTGTGCATGGGATTGATTCATCAAACATAAACACACTGTCGGCATTCGGACACAACAACACTGACAAATGTGCCACTAACACTGATGCATTTCGTGGTAATCATTTCTCACAGCACAAATATCACGCCGGCCTTTCAGTGAGGATCTACTAGGGGGGGGGGGGGGGGGGGGGCAATCAGTTATAGTTCCAATTCAACTCACTGAAAGAAAAATGTAAGGCTGATTCAAATATATGTTTAGGTTCGGATCATGTGTTTTATGTGAATTAAGGAGGGCGGTGACAAATGGATTAAAGATAGGTGACATCCACAGCAGCAGACAGGAAGACTTATCCCACAGAGTGCTGCATCCTTGGGGCCCTCAAAAAAAACGAGGAGTCATGAGAGGCACGGTGCGTAACAGTGGGCACAGGCTATAATTACTCATCAGCTCAGTCTGCCATCTCTCTCACACACACACACACACACACACACACACACACACACACACACACACACACACACACACACACACACACACACACACACACACACACACACACACACACACACACACACACACACACACACACACACACACGGAGGAGGAAGACAACCTCACAGAAACACTATTCCTTTTCGCTCTGCAGGGGATGAGAGTTGCAGTGGAACTTGCGGAGGACAGATCTTCCTCCAGACACGCAGCGCACACCGGGGCGCACACTTCATCAGTGACTGGGAAATTCACTCCCTCTGATCCGCAATTAGTGGAAGGAGAAGCTGTGACGTGTGCGCGTGTCACTTCGCTGTGCGCGGAGTTGTTCAGAACGAGGGGAACATCAGGGTGAAGTGCTCGGGGAACACGCTGCTGCCAAACGGGGCCAAAAAACGTCCGGTTGGGCACCTTTTGTTCCGACGTCTCCACCGGCCAGACTGGAGGCGCGCACGGACACAATCACACACAAACACACACACACACACAAATAGACACAATAGTTCTCCAGGGGCTCAGCGGGCACAAACACATCCATCACAAGGAGAGCGTCTGTTTAAAATAAAAAATAAAATCCAGCTTCAAAACTGTGCAGAGCGACGCACAACTGCAGAATCCAGCAGCTCCTCGGTCTGACCGAGCGCAGGTCTCCGGAGCACTGTCACACCTTGTCCCGGTGCTTGTCCCTGGATGCATGTGAGGTTTACCCGGCTTTTGCCCAAACACACCTCCCGCAGTGCACACTTCACACAATAAAACCCAGCAGCTAAATCTTACCTCTGTCCCTCTCCCTAAGGCGAGGATTTGGCTCAGGTAGGACCGGCGCGGCTCGGTTGGACGTGTTGTTGGCGGAAAGCAGCTACTCCAGTGGATGTGGACGAGACACGGGCTGGAGAAAGTGAGGAGAGGGAAGAGGAGGAGAGAGAAGAGGAGCAGCAGATGAAGGTTTGAAGCGGCGGCGGCGCAGCGCAGCGCTGGACCGGCGGCGGAGTCTGTGACATCAGAGCGCAGCTTCCTTTAAGGTGGCTCCGCTCGATCACACAACACACGATGGAGACCGGCTCCGCGTCTGCTCGGGATTTCACTGGTTTCTACTGTGTCACCGGTCAGAGTCGAGGCTCACACAGCAGGAGGAAAAGTTCCGTGCAGGCTGGGATGCTGCAGGAGGAGGAGGAGAGAGGATCTGGAGTCAGAGCTCTAAGGGGAGACGTCCAAAAAACTGTCAGGATGATATTTGGCTCGAGGCTGAGAGAGCAGCTCCTTCACTGCTCCACATCATCTGACAGTGGGGAGAAGAACTATGCCGAATCTAGAACACGTCAAAAATAAAGCTAGCTGTCCACTCTTCATTTTTTTTTTTTGCAAAGTTAGTCTTTTTTATCAAACCATCCCCAAATGACAAGAAGCTAATTTATGCCTGACAATGACATTTAATAACATACATGTAAAAATGGCTAAAAAAAACAATTGACAGACTTAGATTCTATAGTCTTTTCAGCAACTAGTCGAGAAATATATAAAAATTGGTCGAGTGGTTTAACTAAGCAAAGTAATTGTAATAACATGTCATTACATTATTCACATTGTTTAAATCATTTTAAATTGAGTATCTTTGTTTTTGCCCCATTACATCTTTCCACTATGTTTGCTATGTGACAATTTTGAAAATGAATCAATTACTTGAAAAATACTCAATAACTTACTTGACAGGATAAATTATTAGTACATCTATGGCACGCTGACATTGCACTACAGGTCTGTTGTTCCAGATATCTGTGGGGTCATTGAACTTTACTTGAAGTGAGGCCCTGTCTTGTTTTTCCTCCAAATCACAATGAAATTATTAAATCTGGCCAAAAATAAAAGCACAGGCCCGACATAAATGACATGTTTGATATGTTCTTGATCATGAGAATACATCGAGGAGAAACTGGTCACTGTGTGCACACAGTGATTTCACCTAGAGCCATCAAAAGCAATCACAAAGCCAGGGGCCTATTAATCATCCAGATGGGTCCCTCAATTAAAACTGAATGTTGTTTCACAGATGGTTCAGTAAACTGACAATGGCCAAGAACATCTATCCGTATAAAAGCTTCTCAAGCAACTGATGCCAAAGACTCAGGTTGGACACAAGTCCAGGCTATTTGCTCCGTAAACAGTGACATGCTGCAGTATAATTAAAAAGACTCCACAGGTTGATTTTAATAGCTTGGAAAGTAAAAGTCTCACACTTGTTTATTTTCAGCACTGTGCAAGAGTCAGGTTCTTGCAGATGTTAAGCTGCTCAAGAATAAAACACAAACAGGAAGCTACAATGCATTTTGAACAGAACAACAGGTTCCAGGTCGCTGTGGTCAAATCAGACAGTGTTAGGGTTGGTCCTGATTGAATTGGCACAAAAAAAGAAAACAAAAAAAGAGACACTTTCACTTTATTCTCTATTGTTTGTGTTAAACACATTTTCTCTGTAACACGTGTTTTCATTGTGTTCAACCCTACGGTCACTGCTTCTACCAAATGTCCACCAAGGCAGTGCTGCTGAGACTATGAGAAGAAAAGCACAATTATCACAGATAAGTCTATGTACAGAAAACCAACTCAGAGCGCTTGCAAGTAGCTCACTTGGAAGAGAGGTGATAAAATATGTACAAGTCTTTTAGAAAATGAGTAAGATGCAAGTGGTTGTTTTCCTCTCCACTGAGTCGAGCGTTTAGCTCTGCTGTGTACAGACTGTCGCCTGTTGTCAGTTTCCAGCTGATGTCCCTCTGAAAAAACCTGGGCCACACGCCAGGGTGGGGTTATGGGGTGGATTGTCCACCTTCTAACTGCCACCTCCATCCACAAAAGTTCATTTGCAAAAAGTTTTCAGAAAAAAAGAGGCCAA
Organism: Pleuronectes platessa; assembly: GCF_947347685.1. NCBI lineage: Eukaryota > Metazoa > Chordata > Actinopteri > Pleuronectiformes > Pleuronectidae > Pleuronectes > Pleuronectes platessa. The sequence continues at coordinate 20,891,822 of NC_070633.1, forward strand.
TTAAAATTTGGCGTGTCCACTGCGATGTGTTAAAGTCTTTGTGCACCGGGGAGCGTGGATCGATGAAGCTGCACATGAGGCGGAGCTGCAGAGTTGCCGCACAGAGTCGTCGCACTCATTCAAAGAAGCGAGAACCTGTGGTGGTGAGGCTGCTGCAGAAACCCCCGTCACACCCCAGTCTTAGAGTCCCTGCCGTCCACAATATCATCTGTTTTCATACATTTACTTTGTAAAGTGCCCGACATGTGGTCTGTTAATTGGTTGTGGCAGGAGTGTTTGGACTGGATTCATAAATTTCAAATTCAGCTTTTAACAAACAACAGCACTTGTGGTTTTGTCGTGAGCAATGACTCAGATCTCATCCCAACTAGATGTGATTTAATATGTTGCCCATGCATTGGCACAAAGTTTTTAGTTTTAGCCAAGTTAAAAATCCACTGTATGTAGAAACTGATATTGCAAGAAGACAACAACTGACAAATATATTGTGAACCCTGCAAAAGGATCACAATGCAACAGGTTCGGCAGCCTCTCACAGGAGTTACATGAAAACCAGGAGATCATCAATATATCTCTGAATTCCATCCAACAGCACTGCTGAAATGAAATAGAGATATTGACCTTATTTCATTTAGTTCTTGTAGCTTTCAAAAAGCAGTGAACACAAAAAAGGAACCGTCTGGGGAAGTCAAATGCATGTCCAAGCTGTCTTCTCCGACTACAGGGCTGGAACAAACTGTTTGAGGCCGTCGTATCCTTGACTGTACAAGTACTCCAGGTACCAGCTCCATGGCTTGGAATGCTGAAACACAGACAACATCTGAGGATTGATACAATCAAAGCAATATCTCTCAATCTTTCAAATACGTCTGATGCACATCAAACTACATGTGAACTCTATTATAATTGCAGATATGAAAAGGAGACACCTGCATACCTTTATGGAATCGAGGTCCACGTCCTTTCTCCCGGGCCAGCACTGATAAAGAGAGAACATTAATATTAATTGTCAGAGCACCTTGTTAGATTCCTCAAGATTCCTGCTGAATGGAGCAGTTGAACCGAACCAAAAAGGAGTATGTGTGTATTATTAAACATGATGAGAACCGCAGCTCATGCTGCAGCCATTAATAATAAAATGTATTTCTGTATTAATGTATCTTATTTGAAAGTTACATTAATAACACATTTGTATCCTTGACTTGGCTTGAAGTATATTACCCAAACTCTACAGATCGGCCACACGCTGATAAATCACGTGCCTCTTACAGTTTGAAAATAAGCCAAAGCTTTGAAGTAGGTTTTGTTTGGAGTTGCTCAGTAGAAGAAGCATTTTGTGGGCTGCAGCAGGTACATCCTACCCACATCTCTCTGTAAGACACAAATCAAGACGCCCGAGATGATTCACACTCACCCTCAGGTGGAAGTCGACAGCGTAGCTCAGGAAAGCAGGGTGGTGGACCAGGTCAAAACTGGTGCTGTATTGCGGTACGTTGCTCTTGAGGAGGAGCTCCTCTCCCAGCTGCACTCCCATTCCCGGATGAAACATTTTGGAGTTCCACAGGCAGTTGACCATGACGACCACGTAGTTGTTGAACTCACGAAACGTTTGGCGGCTGATGTGAAAGGCCTGCTGGAAAACAGAATCAAAGGGAGCGACAGATTGAGATGAAAGAAAAGGCAAAAAGAACGAGAGTCAAACTAAACCTCACTCTACATCCTCAGACTTTCACATCTGATATTTGTTGTGCAGATACATTTGCATGCCATTTACCAAGTCCATTTTTCCTGATAAAAACTTGCCGCTGACATTTTAAGGGGGAGAGTGCTGGCTGCCTGACATGTAAATTCACAGCTCGCAGTGGAAGCTGCCTTCAAATCAACAACTTATCAAGTCCTCATCTGAGAGGGTATAAAGGGTGAGTTGACGCTGCTGGACTCCTAAAGAGGAAGACTGAGACGTGTAAAATCTATAAAAACTACTGAAGTGAATCAAAAGGGGCACAAATAGCAAGAAATGTGAGAGGAGAGCAGCAACATCATACCTGCAATAAGAACTAATGCATTCAAAGTGTATATATGAAATGCATGCGTGTGGGTGTATGAAAGCACCACATCCCCTCTGTCAAATACTCAGTGCAATGGGGAAAATATACCCTTACAGTACTATTGCAGTGAAAATCTGAGTATGTTCCATTTACAGATGTGTGCAACAAGAACCAAGTGTTTTCTTTTTACCTCTGTGACTTTCTCTTGACTCTTGGCTGATGTCAGGTTCACCTTGTACCTGGACAAAAAAGAAACAGTGACTCTCTGCAAAACTCTCTGTAGCCCATCAGAAGAAATTCATGCTATTAACTCTCCAATTTTCTTTGCCCGTGGCATTTTTATGCATTGGTAAAATTATTTCAGAACCCTGAGGTCTGGTCAATTAGCCGGCACTGTAAGGATTTGTGTTATCAGAGGCTGGAGCTATGAATGATGCTGGAATTCTACATCAAGAGGAGAAGAGGGTTTAAGTATGTCACCCCTTTGCCTCTCATTATCATAAATCATACATTAACATGTACATTAGTGCAATGCAGCCATTTGATTCAAGCTCTCTTAAGTCATAAAATATGGATAAGCATGTGACAAACCACATTAAGCGTGTAGCTAACATATGCATCTAGATTAGCTGATGGCAGGCTGCAACACTGAAACCAGGAGTCCGCACCTGTACATGATGAAGGCCAGTCGGTCCACGCTAATGGGGTCGGGAGAAAACAGGGCTGGGTAAAACACTCCTGGAGGGGGCATCACCACCAGGGGGAGCCCATACTTCAGAAATGTGTCACACACCTGGAGGAGGAGAGAAATAGACAGTTAACACCCACCCACAGGAGATACAAGTGAAACATGGATACTCCAACCACAGGGAGTAGATCTCCCCTCTAATGCGTTAAATAGGACTGTGCTTTGGAAACAGTTGGTACATGCTGATCTATGTTGCTGCTCTTGGTATCTTATCTTCTTCTTTATTGAATATTTTGAGTCAAATAAGGCCAAGAACTAATGCTCATGCAGTGCAGTAAAAGTTTTGAGTTTTTAAGTGGTGTGCTGCAATAATAAAAAAAGAAGAGTCTCTGTATGTCTCCGTCTGATTGAAACATGCGTCAGTCTGACATAAGACTTGATGAAAAGTTGCCAAGCAACCAGAAGAGACAGCGAGAAGTTATTTGTCCTGGCAGAGAAACTGTTCGGCAGAGGTCGAAACCCCAACAGCAGTTGCAGTAAATTGCTTTAACTAAGCATATACTGGACTGAACTTGGGATGATGCATTTTGTTGAGCGACCTGCATCAGGATCATCATAAACTATGCTCACAAGCATTTTAAGAGGGTAGATAGGAGGCTGACAATAGACCTACAGATCCTGTGAATCCACAATACGTGTCAAAGGGGCTTCGATAAAGATGGGTTGGCCATATGGTCATGTGGCTTCAGTCCAGTTGTTCAAATAAACAGTTTGGCTAAAATAAAACAGCAAATGGATGTTTTTTATGCTTCAGTTTTGTGTTAGTTGGTGAACTTTTGATGTGCTGGGCCGATTTTGTTACAGTCAGACAGAGCCAGGCAAGTGCTTCCCCCTGTTTACAGTATTTAAGCTAAGCTAATGGTGTCCTTTCCATATTATTACAGGTATGAGAGAGAAATCAATCTTCTTATCTTACTCCCAACAAAATTTCCCAAAGTGTAAAATTTCCTTGATTTGGAAGCGAAACAATATACCTGTCAATGTCATGTATTTATCATGATTTGTATCCACTGCATATCTGTGTCTATAATCCTTATTATAGTGTATTTGTTGCTGCTATTTCAACAGTCTTACATTGTCCTGTTGCCCGTGTTCATTTTGATTGTTGTCTACTTACTTTGTCTGAGATAGTTGTTAACGCTTTAAAATAATTAAAATGAGGACAGAAAATCTGTTCCACATCATTAGATAGATTTGAAAATGTCAGTCTACTGTCAAACTACATGCATGTTACTTTGGACAGTAAAAGTCAAACTTCTAACTGAAGTAATGATAAACAAAATACATCTTTGGTTTAATGAGATCAGCTCAGTTTACCGTCTCGTAGAAGTCCAGGATGAAGCTGAGGAGGAGCGAGTGAGAGCCTTCGAGCTGGAGGCCCACGGACGCCAGACGACCCACAAAGTGAACAAGCTCCATCACAGAGTCCTTGAACCCTGACAGGGTCATGTTTCTGGGACAGAAGGAAAAGCTGAGTCAGACACAGAGACTACTAACATTTGGAAATGACACCAATGTGTAACATCGGTCCACTGATTTGCCCGTGGAGCATTACTCTGTGACTCAGGTCTCTCATTATTCTGTGACTGAGCTCTCTGATAGAAGAAAGCTCCTGCATCAGTCAAAGTGGCAGTTCACTACATTTCCAAAACAACTAACACTGAATCAGCTCTGACATGAGAACGAGTGCACAAACACACAATCGATTATTTTTACATTGGTTGAGTTTGGGAATGGCAGTGAAGGAAAATTGGTTCTCTCCACTTATTGGATTATTTATTGTGGGAGGACGCAGATATTCAAACATAACTGACACCAACTCCGCCTCTTAATCTGGAAGCTGGAAAATCATTTAACTGGATATTGAGTGTTTCTGTCTCAAAACTAATTTCGATTATAAAATATGAATAAATGGGTTCAAAACATGTCCATACACATTTCTGCCTTAGCTGATAAATGCCGAGTTTCTCTCAAAGTTTGATATATGAAATAGATCAACATGCTGCTAAAATCAATAGAACTTTTAATTTGAAAAAAGTGTCAACTGGGACTTCTATAATGGAGTGACTCTTTTTATTACACTGAGTTGCAGTAAGTAAAACTGAGGCAGGAACTGAGGACGTTTATTACAACTGACGTGTGAGGATTTTTGGGGATTGAGGGTAAAAAATTAAAAGAACCTCAACTCTTATGCTCTTACGTAAATTATTGGTTTCAGGTCTATTGCTTGTTTATGCTCAGGGCATAAACATGCAGAGAGAAGTGGTTGTGAGACTCACATAGAGGTGTGGCTGTTGAGGCTGATGTCTAAGTCGTCCTCCAGAGCGTACACTGAATGCCAGGTAAGCCACTTCAACAGCATATTGTTCAGGCACTCCATGAGTCCACACTGCAGACACACACACACGACAAAGTGGAAAAGCACTAAGCATACAGTAGCTTAAACAACATAAAGTACACATAGTGAGTGTTTTATTCATACTAATAGCAGGAGGTTTAGTAATTCAAGCACAGCAGCAGCACCAAGATTATTCTACTTGAGCCTCGGAGGACAGCCTACCTTGAAAAACAGGGAGGATGTGAAGAAGAGCTGCATGAGGGGCTCAAAGAGAAGCCTTCCGATTTCTGCAGTGGGGGAGTAAAAGGTTACAGCTGCAGCAGATAAATAAATGCACCACAATCAAAGGGAATGACACACAATTACTGTTTAAGTGGAGTTACCGATCGGTGCTGCTTATTTGGGTGAATATATTCGAGATGTGCCCTCGGACAGGTCATGGTAGGCTTATAACACTTAGATATTTTATCTCCAGGTTCCACAAATTGACCATTTACCAGTATTTCCAAACAAGGGAGATTCGATTCTTCAGAGTACAGATCATGCTCTCTGCAGCCAGGTTGAATTGTGAACTCTCTGCCACCGTTACAACAAGGTTACACTACAACTGATTGTTCATTTCAGTTTGACAGATTACATTTCATTTTCAATCAATGAAAGTGACGTTGTGTGACCCCTGTCTGTCACGCGGTGCATTGTGTGCAGCAGCCAAGGCCGAGGGGAGAACTCCGAGGGAGACTGCAGTGACATTGCTGCTTTTTCCCCCCAAGAATCTAATCAAATGTGTTTTTTTCCTTAAACAACACGATTATATCATACATTTAGGAAGAGTGAGAAGGTAGGCAAACTAAAGAGTGGTACTGTTCAATGAGAGAGGCTGTGGAAGCACAACTTACGGGAACTGGGGACAACAGGAATGTTGCTTAGGAGGCTGAGGATCTGTGGGCGGAGGAGGGAACCATCCCACACGCTGAGAAATTTGTACAGGAAAGCCTCTGAACTGGAAAATGCTTCCTGTAGGAGAAATGTGAATTGAAAACATTTATGTAACCTGCCTGGGTTTTGCGGCAGGTGTCAGCTATACATGTTGCAGAGAAAGTGAGTGATGGCTGTCAGAAAGAGAGGTAGCTATCAGGGCTTGAGTGGTGAGGCTCACCTGCAGAAAATGCTGTGTGGACAGCAACTTGTCCAGAAATTGCAGAGCTTCCTCTGAATTCTGGGAGGCTCTTCCATCCCCACAGAACAGAAATTCTTAACAGCAATAGCAAAAGAGGGTATTTACTGAGTGAAAAAGTCAAAGGAATCAAAAGGAAAACAGCAGAAGATTTCAAATGTGATGCAGCTTTACAAAGTAAAATCCCCCCCGGTCCCTCTTAAACCCATCTCTGAAAGAAGCTCTTTGATATTCCAGCTAGGTAACACACACACACACACACACACACACACACACACACGCGCGCGCATACCTTCGTGAAGAGCGTAGCCGAGCCAGAAGTTAAGGCGTAGGAGAGCAGACTCATCCTGAACACAGTCAAGGTACTGCAGGGCCAGACTGGAGCCCAGCAGCGAGCCCATCTGAGCCGGCAGCTGGTGGAGGTAAAATGAAGAAATGGGAAACAGTATAATTGAGCGACTGAAATAATCAAATATCCATAAATTCAAAGAGGGGATACTGAGCCGATTCTTCAGTTTCCACTAATCTCCATAATGTCAGGACTGGGACATGTCTTCCATCATATCCTTCTTTATTGTGCATGAGCAGCTGCCTCTCAATGTGGATACGGGCTTAGTATAATAAATACATTAAACCAAGAAGGACACAGCACAGCTCCTTAATAATTATGGAACAATTGTATCATTAAACCGAGAAAAGTCCTATTTTCCTTCAGACAACAGGAGATGAGGGAACTAATCATTGCTGCCATCAATGCCTCTGCTCTACGGTTGACTGGTCTCGGTTGTCTTTCCTAACTCACGGCAGAGGGGAGCTTTCTCAGCAATCAACACAGTTGAGGCCGTCCAAAATCCAGACTGCTCAAGTTGGTTTTGTGGGAAAGGAAAGAGTTAGATTTATGTAGCAAGAAACATAAAAGTCTGCAGGCCATTTAAAATGCCCCATATTAACTTTATCAGGTCACTGAATCTACAGGGCAAATAGACATTTATGGAGGGGGCTCTTTAAACGACCATTTGCTTTGTGACTTTGTCCAATGCATTACTCTGATACGTCTCTTCCCAGTGTTCATTGTTTATATAGGATAGATAAACAACTGATGATATCTGTAAAAGTAGCCACAATCTGTTTAGAAGACAAACGACGAGCACGGTTGCTCATGAAACTGGTTTATGCTCTAATCTAATAAACAATTACAGCCTGAGGCCACCTCTGCTGGGCTGTCTGTAGGACTTAAGTTCTTAATGGCCTAAAACTATAGAGAGACAACATTTTAACAGTGATGCAGCACCACCCAGTGGCTGTGAGGATACATCACAGACTGTGGTTAAGCATCCTAATGGCATGGACAAACTGGCATAAATTTTATTCTGTTGCTTGAATAATAAATTATCCCCATGCTTAATCCTTAAATTACACTTTGGTAGTGCTGGTGTTATGAGATCAACAGCTGTATAGTGAAACATAGAAAGACACAGAAGAAGTGACACTGTAAATGGAGCAGTTGCAGTGTCAGCACCCAGTAGGTGTAGAGATCGGAGCTCTTTCCTGAGGGGTGTTACCTCTATTCGATGTATATTTTCCAGGAGCTGAGTAAAAGAGCTGAGCTGCACCAGGGGAACCAACTTTCTGCTGAAGGGCGACTCAGCCTGAGCCTGTTTATTGACGAGCGAATTCAAAACTGGCAACTCCAGGTGACCGTATTTCTGAAAAATAAAGAACAGTAAAAGACACAATAAATAGAGGCTAGGCAACAGTGGACAACTTCATTTTTATGGAAATAAAAATGATTGATTACTCCTCTGTCTATAAAATATTTGAGAATTAGTAGAGATTACCGTCCCCTCACAGTGACGTCAACAAATTAGTTATTTGTTTGAACAACTCTCCAAACCCGATTCATTACAGAGAAAAGGAGCTGGAATCAGCTAATTGACATTTCTGCTTGAAAGGTGATAAATAATTTGGTTATCAATACGGATGCTGTTTTATTTTCTAGCATTACACAAATCAATTCTTTAACTTATTGTTACAACTCTGTCTAAAACTGTTTCTTGGCTAGAGATGCAACAATTAGTTCAGTAATTGGTTACTTTATTGAGAAATGTATAATTGGTAACTATCTTGTTAATAAATAATCCCTTCGATAATTTTTCCATTACAGATACCGAATTCTCTGATTTGAATTTAAAGATCAATTAAACATCTTAAGGATTTAATTGAGCAAAACAAACAATAATAATAAAACATCAAACAAACTGATAAATTATTTCACACGATAAACAAGCATGATAACCTAACAGTTTCACCCCTGGAGAGAACCCACAAAGCGTACGGGTGGATGTTAGGGTGGAGGTGGGTCAAATGAATTGCTGGAAGGGCCATGGCAAACTGCAGCAGTAACTGCAGTGTGGCAGGACTGATTGCAAACAGAGTAAACAATGCGGCTGACAACTTAAAAAGACTTTCATACCCTTTTCCGAGAGTTGGGCTTATCTTTTATTGTGAGGGGCAGACTGTCGCTGGAGGCCAGCAGGGAACCATTCCTCTTCTGTACAGCAATCAATGATGACTTCCAGGGGGAGTTGTGGTTCCTAAACCCACTCTGTAGTGGGACAGAAAAATATGTTATTTAACTGATGATTGGAGATAATGGTCATCTGGTATTCTAACAGCAGCATGAGCATTAACTTCACAGTCCATGTACAAACCCGCATTCGTGAAGAAATGGAGAGAGTCACAAGTTCAGGGCAAAACACTTTGTAAAGGGACAGTAGGTGCAGGAGGAACGGCTGCCTTCCCTGAGAACACAAGAACAAATGTCAACACACTCAGGATGATGCACCCTGTTCATGACTTCTTCATTTTACTGTAGTTTCCCTCTGATGAAATAAACCACAACAACAAATAGTAAGGTATGGGGAACTGTTTATAGGAACAATGTGTGAACCACAGAAAAGAAAAAAAAATATTTATGCAATTTATCATCCAACCGATTTTCAAAGTCAGTAAGGAAATATTCAAGTGGCCGTGATAAATGGCTCTGGAGATCATATTTAATTAGCAGCATATTTACCAGTTTAGACTGAAGCTCCAGCAGCTTACGCACTCTGAACACTCGCACTACAATGAGAAAGTAAATCAAGCAATCAATAACACTCAGAGAAGTGATGAGAATACTGAAAAGAGCAAACCATGGAGTAAACCAGAGAAAATTGAGGAGACCACAGTACAAACGTGGATCATATTTCTGGAGTGAAAATGTGAAAAGACTTACCACTCTCCTTTCTGGTCAAAAGGTACAACAGATGGCATATGAAGGGACACTGAAAAAAAATGGGAGAAGATATAATGACAACAGCTGTTGAGTGGATCCCAGATTGGTTGTATCATAACACTGGAAAGGAGCCAGTGTCAAACTCTGAATAGATCACATCCTTTTCAGTTACAGATCTGTTATTTTGCATCTTTTAATACATTAAAAGTATTATACAGATAATTCTGTGAACTTGCTGTTTGAAACAGGGTCCTGACATGTTGCTCCTTAAAACATGAACTGTAATGTATCCGGCCTAAAGCACATAAATTAATTTGTGTTTATCAAAAATAGATGTAAATTAATATTACACTGGAAAATCCGAATTCATGCTACCAAATTTTGCTTAATGTTTATTACAACAACGCAAATATGATGAGTACACTTACCAGATTCTCCTCCGTGACAAAGCTGAAGATGAAGCCATAGACAGCTCGAAGTTGCTCTTTTGAGTCAATCATGTCAAAGACAGTCAACACCCACTTTATAAAGAGAATCTGAATATAGCAGAAAATGCAAAAATGTATTCACTATTGAGCAATGTCAGCAATATGAGAAAACATAATTACAATCAGGTAAACAAAGCTTGTCTCAAAAACTGCATTTTACCAACTAAACTTTAATATAATTAATCTTTACGAGGTAGTAATGCATCTCCCTGAATTCAACATGCTTGAAAATTACTCATGGATAGAAAACAGGTTAAAAAAATGATATGAACATTTACTGCCCACCATCATGAAGTTAAAAAGTAACTACCGTCTACACACATAAACTTTATCCTTAAAGTCTTCAGATTTATTAGTGCGAGCAGAATGAAATGCACTTACTTGGGTGCTGATGGGTATTTTGCCAACACCCAGCCAAACCACCGCTCGAACCACAGCCTCCTGTGGCACCACGGTGGCAGGAATCAGACACTTCAGTATCCGGACACATGGACTCGTCCCTACATCGAGATGGGTGGTGAAAACTAAATTAACTGCCCAGTACATTAACAGAACGCAAGTGTCCTCACATCAGATTGATAAGTTATAACACCGTATATAAAACATAAATAATGTTGGTATTGCATTTTGGACAGCACAGTGTCTCAGTGGAAAACATTGCAGCCCCATGGTGAGAGTCAGTTCGAATGAGTCCGTCTGGAGCTGGTTGTTTCCTGTGGGACGGACTATGTGAATTTTCTTCTTACCCATACGGAGGCTCATGGCAAACTCCAGCATGATAGAGATGGCCTCCGGGGAAAGTCCTCTAGCGTAGGCCACCTTCTCCACCAGCACCAGGTTCCTCTCAAACTCATCGTTCCCATGCAATGGAGTTCCTGCTTCCACTACAGGAAGGAGAGGGGACGTCATATATCACAAATGTGTATAAGTTAGCATGATGAAGAACGAATTCTCTCAATGTTTTTTCTAGTTTTTACTAGAGTTTTTGATTTTTACTGAAGCAACCAAGCAACATATTATTGTCCTAACACAGCAATGCCAAAAACCAGCAAGACAATTGAAATTATTCTCTTTTTTGAACACCAAATAAACATAATGCGATGATTACTAATTCTAAATAGAAATCTTAACACAGGATATTTTTGTGTGTGACAAGAGCGTAAGAGTATGTTCAGTGTTTTCCGGCCAAGCAAGGAAAGTTGTATTGAAGCATTAATACTTAATACTACATTAATACTTTTCCAAAGAATTGCATATATATATATATATATATATAGGAGATGTTCGAGCTGGTGAGCATCCTTCCTAGTTACATTTACCCAACAGTATATGCACATTGTAAATAAAGTGTAGGGATGTGCCTGTTTAAATTACCAGTCACACAGAATACAAGAATATGGCAGTAATAACAAATATACAATATAATTCTTCAAGTAAACGTTACCTCCAATGTCAAAATCTATAAGTTAACATTCTTACAGAATCAGGCTAAACCTACTGAAGCATCCAAAAGTTGCACTGTCGATTAATCTTGTTTTGTTGTGACTTCGAGTCCTAAATAATAAACATGCGTGTTAAGCTACACATGACAAAGAAAATAAAAGCAAATCATCCCATTTAAGAAGCTGTAAACATCAGATGTTTGGTGTTTTTCTAATAAATACTGGACCACCATTAACGAGTATTTAGTTTCTGCTCATGTAATCGATCGATCGTTACAAAGCATTGCAAGGGAACTTTTGGTTCAGTCTATTTGAAAAACAGATGGTGTCTGTGTTCAGTAAATGAAGCTACTGATACAACGCCAGCTCTGTCTGGGACTGTGTCATCATCTAATTCAGCAGCTAACTGTAACTTAGCAAACATTAGCCACCAGTAAACTTCACATAAGAAGGTAACGCGAGTTAAAGCTTTGTTGTTTGAATCCTGGACGGTTAGCACGGTTGCTAACTGAGCTAACGTCACAGTTTGCCTGGGAGCAGCCGGGCCGCCTCCTACCGTCAGAGAAGTACTTGAGGGCCGGGACGAACGGGTCCTCCGCCTCGGTCTTCCTCCGCTCCTTCTCCGCCACCCGAACACTGCGGTTAAAGCTCCGGCTCGTCTGCTGCTCGGCTAGAGACGACTGGTCTGACTCCGCGGACCCCGACGCGTTTTGTTTCGCTGCCATTTCTGCATCGCTAACACTTGAAAACAGTGAGTTCCGCCGCGGCCATTCAAACCGAAATCAAATCCACCGCCCGACCGTTTGCTCTGAGCGTGCGCACTTCACCGCTTCCGCCCGCGGGCTTGCTGGGAGTTGTAGTCAGGTTGTAGTCCACCTCACACCCATAGCTCTAACCATAGAAAAACAGTATATTAAGATTCCTTTATTAAGCAGTATTAGCAAGTTGTGTTAACACGTCAATAGATGGTAATCACGCCATTAAAAATATGTGTATATAAATATACTTGGATTTTCACACAGAGAACATAGACTTGTCAGGTTATTAAATGTTATTAAATAAAAAGTAACTGTTCACAGTGAGGACTGAATAAATCCCATTAACCCCAATGTAGCTGTGGTTAAATAAATATCAAGGGCAGCCAGACTATTTATATTATCATTAATCTAGTGACTATATTCTCAAAATATTAATACTTTGGTCCATAGAATGGAAGAATTTTAAAATATTTATGATATGACCATTAAAGCAAATTCAAATGTTTTGTCTGACATCAGCCTGAACCTTACAAATATTGTTTACTGTAATTAGAAAGACTTTATGACCTATCCAAACCCTGCAAAGCCAAATGGTCTGAGGAGCAGGAGCAAAATCATCCCACTGTGTCTAGTGTCTCTTCAGAGCCCCTTACTGTCTGAGTTGTGATATCTGTTCCCTCACAACCAGTGTTAGAGCATGTTTTTTTCTAATCATATAGTTCTGAAAATGATTGGTGGTTTCTCTGTGTTGTGTTTTTAGTTTTTCAGCTTATATTTACAGAATAAAGGGATTTCCGGTCACGGATTAGGTAATTTCCCTTATAATTTCCTTGTAACTACATTCATTTCATTAGAGGATTAGGAACCAGTTATAAAATAAGAAACATCCCTTAAGGTGCATAGAGGCTAGCGATGCATATTTGGGCTCATGAAACAGTGTTAATGAGAAGGAATGTGACAGGGACTGAGTGACTTTATATAATAAGATAACACAAAAATCCCATCACAGCATTTTCAAAGTGGAGCTACGCAAGAGTGCTAATAAACAAACAATATTTAGCCAGTCATACTTCCAATTCTTTATTTGAAGTATATCATTTACAGAAATATTTTGAATCTCAAATCTGACAGAATATTAAGATGACTTTTCATCCCCATACCTGAGGATTTTCAAATCTTTAGAGAGGAAAACGATAAAACCAAAGGGTTGAGCAGAGCTGTTTCGAGACAGAGAATAATCCTAAAACTGTGAATTAAAAAACAAAGGTCAAGTTCATTTTAACGGACAAAAAGACTGAGCTGGATGTTCAGCTGTACGAGTAGGCAGCAGACACCTGAGGCAGCAGCTGCTGTCCTTCCCCGGCTGAACAACTTCACTGTGTTCACTGAACTAAAAGGAGAAAGGGGGAATTCAGCGTATTTGTCCTCAGGAGAATGGCTTTCATTTGTACATCTGCAAAAACCTGCAGAGAGGAACAATGAATGAGGATGTATATATTTTTTGCTTTTTAAAATAGCCTTCTGTTCACATTGCATCAAAGTCAGACGCGGCTATGTAATACTTCCTAATATATGGTTGGTTAGTACAAAACCCTTTCACCAGTGCTGTGTTTGCTTTATTTTCTGTTGTCTTGACCAGATGAAACATGCTTGAAATATTGAAATTATCAGTCTCTCCTACATACAGTATAAAAACAAATTAGAAAAAACAAGCTACAAAGATTCTTTCATGAAAAACAGCATTCTCAAATCAACTTGTCACATTAAAGAAACTTACACTTCATTAAGAAAAAAAAAACAATAGTAACTTTAACACAGTGTAGGACTGAAATAAATAGGGAACATGGGATAGACTATTGTTACAGCGAGCTGAGCTCTTCAGAGTTTCCAAAGGTAAGATTGTCCATGTTTATGTAGAGGACGTTTGGATCAGGAGTTCTTGGTTTCACATTAATGGTGCAGAGGAGTGGGTGAGGGTATTCAGTCAGCCAGCTGGATGAGACGGGGGGGATGTGTGATGGCTTTTATTACTGGGAGTGACCGTTTCCTTCAAAATTCAAATGACTACAATCCATAAAGGCGCTTCAGTTTCCCTTTGCTGTGGCTTGGACCAGAGTGGCAGAGGGATCTTAGGACTGCTTGACCTTGTTCTTTTCCTGGTCGTTCACCTGCTGTTCCTCTCTGCTGTCCTCTCTCTCCGGCCGGTCGTCGCTCTGGCGGGCGATGAGCAGCCGGCAGGTGAGTAGGATGCCAAAGACCAGAGCATGGGCGTACCGCTTCAGGGGGTCTCCCACTAGCTGGTGGAAGAACAGGACGGCCAGCATGACCAGCAGCAGCAGGAAGTTGGCCACGTCCTTCGGCCGGCCCGGCACCAGGGTGAGCACCACGCCGCAGCCCACCTCCAGAGAGCCGATGATCTTGCGGAGCAGGACTGAGCTGATCCCGATCTTCTTCAGGCCCGGCAGTGCCTTGGCGTAACTCTTGTAGGCCCTTTTCTGCAAAGGAGAAGAATTCAGAGATCTGCTTGAGATATCTCCAACTTTTATATAAGGTCATGCAAACACCCATGAGGACTTGTTAGTACTCCATTCTTAAAACAAATGCATTAACTTTATCAGTTGCCACAGTTAATGTTGAACCTATTTGAATGTACATGTGACAGGAAGCTGGCCTGTTAGCACGTTCGTTGGGCTGTAGCAGGACAGCTAGCATCCCCCACTCAGGACACTTCATCAGGTGCATCTAGGAGAAATTGCTCGAATATGCCGCCATTAAAATCCTTAACTTGCTTTACACCTTAAAACGAGTAGTTGAAGAACTTATACACATTCAACAGACATTACAGACACTGGTAAAACTCGGAAATCTGTTATTTATCCGGAAAACATATCCCAATAGTCAAGCTGAATGACAGAATGCGAATGGAAATGAATGAATGAATTCCCTGGTGAATCCTTAGTGTTTTAGCATTGACCAGCTGCTGTGGGGAATTTATGCATCGATGCTGATTCCTGTGTTGATCCAGACACATTTAAAAAAGGTGTATCCTGTAACACAGAGGCCTAACCTGTGAGCTAACCGACCTCAGGTCTGATTCTTTCACGTTCAGGGGAGACAAAGCCTTTCACACACGCGCTCCCGATCCCGTCTCTCCTCATATTAAGGTCAACGTCTCCCCGCGTTACCCGAGCCTGAGAGCCTCCATCCTCCCCCGAGAACAATGGCCTCTCGCCGCGGACGCGTACTCACCATTTCACTGTAGGCGTCTTTGCTGAGCCTCGGTGTGAGTTTGATGGTTCCCATGAACACGAAGAACAGGCCCAGGGCGATGGAAAGGGCCACGATGGTGACTGTCCTCGGTGATGCCATGTTTTCTGGACCGGGGCTCGCAGCAACTCAGAGCGCTTTCCCTCACCGGACTGGATGAGCGTCTGTCGGTTGGTTCTCCCGCTGAAGATGCACCACCAACACCACCGCCAGGGGGAGGAGCTTCCGGAGGATGAACTGCAGAAATGGCGCCGCGCTGGATGTCGCCCTGCGCCGCATCCAGCAAGAGGAGGGGGCGGAGGAGGAGGAGGAGGAGGAGTGTAGCTTCTGCTACATCATCTTCTGATCATTCATCCTCTGCTCCATCATTCTCCTTCATCCTCTCCTGCATCATCATCTGCACCTTCGTCCTCTGCTCCATCATCCTCTGCTCCAACACCCTCTCCTCCATCATCCTCTGTTCCATCATCCTCTGAACCATCATCCTCTGGACCATCATCCTCTGCTCCAACATCCTCTGAACCATCATCCTCTGCTCCAACATCCTCTGCTCCTTCATCCTTATCTAATCTAATCTTACGCAACACCTCAATGGTTTCCCTGTGTCACAGTTCAAAATGATACTCCACACATAACCAACCAAACCTTTACGTTGATCTGTAGGATAACGTAACTTTATTCTGCTATCTAAAATAAATAATAATAAATAAAATAAGGTCAGAAATGCACCAGTTATCACTTGAGCCACATTGTTTTCAATGTGACTTCATATACCCTTGTTTAACCCTCCATCTTTATTTAATTTATCAATATTTGTCATTGCTTTGGCTTGGACGATAAAATCAATATTGATGAAGCTCAAAAATACCTCTGTCCATTCAAGAAGCTGCAGCAGTAAATATCCAGTATATTTTTCAGATATAGGAAATATAAAAAAATTATGGATGAGAGACAGGTTGACTTGGATGTGAGGAGGGAAGACTGAAACAGAATCCTTCTTATACGATGAAGTTGTATAAATCAAGTTAATGTTCTTCATTTGTTGTGTATGTCATATGTTTAAATAGCTTGCAGTATATACTGTTGTAATGTTTGCTGCTGTGACAACACTTTTTGCGGCTGCTCTAATGTAAACACAAAATACACTGCACACGTACTGACAAAATGTTTAATATACAATTTCAAAGAGGTGTTGGTCACTTTGCTATCATTGTTCAAATCATCATAAAAAAGGATTCGGTATGTCTGATGTCTAGTAGTAGGATCTGTCTTGTTATTGTTCTGTCTGTGTACTGTCCTGCACTTGTGATGTATGTTTTGAGTCCTACTATTTTGTCTTGGATGGGATGTCTGATGTCTGAATATGAAAATCAATAAAAACACTTTGATTATTAAAAAGGATTCGGTTGAAAAATTAAAACTAAGTAGAATTATACAATCAATCTCATTTCACAATTTGGCCAAGCACTCACATTAATTTTTTTAAGTGGTAATTAAAAAATATTTCCTATTATAATGTTATTTTTCTGTGATAACATGTATATATGCAGACCTTCCCTTCACAACACACTGGCATTTAAGCTTCTCAGAGGTTCAGGGATCAGGTCTGAAGTGGTAAAGACATGGCAGTTCACTGGAAGTGTAAAAATACATTTGGTTCAGTATGAAACTGTAGTGGGAGAGAGCACGTCAGCTGTGATCACTCAATATGCGGCCCACAATGCATTTCAGCTCACACAGCTCGGACAACATGGCCACGTGTTTCCCAGACCCCCTCAGAATGGGGTCCGAGTGATCCGAACTCAAACGGGTCCTTGATGTGTCTGTCCACTAGTTGTGGGATCCCTCAAGACGGATGTTGATCTCAGGTTTAATGCCAGGTCTGATCGGTGTCAAACTGACTTATGGTGGGAAGGGTGTAACAGTCCGTGAAGTGATGTGAGGCGACTGGAAACTGCCACAGTGCACTACGTCCTCATCCTGCAGGTGGAAGAGCACACCCAGGACTCACTGTTCCTGGCCCTGACGTTCCTTCAGAGCTAGTATCGCTTTCCGGTAAAGATCTATCAGGAGACATGGTCATCGTCTTTTTAAGCATACTTCATCATGTTTCGAGTCCAACTTGTTATTGTGCGAGATTGGCAGAAGGAAGAAGTTGATGAGGCTCACCAAAGGTCGCAGAGAGGTCCACGGGTTGAGAGTAAGCTTCAGACATCTCCTCTGTGTTGATCTTGTTCTTTCTTTTCACTTTCACAGCTTTCTTCTTCTTCCTCCTCTCCCCTTTAGCTAAACACAAGATAGAAGAAACATCAGATTTCTATTCTTAAACAACTTGTCACAAAATAAACATAGGCCATTAGAATGTGATTCCAACCTTTCAGCGGCTTCTCTTCATTGTCCAGAGATTCTTGCAGGTCCAGAGGTTCTTCTTTTACTTTTACTTTTGCTTTGCGTTTGATTTTTTTGTCTTTTTTGGGCGTGATCAGGGCACTGCTGGCTTTCTCTCTGTGACTGGAGTTCTCTTGCTCTCCTTCAGTAACCTCAGCCTCCTCTTCCTCCTCCTCCTCCTCGGCATCAATCACCTCCGCTTGGCCCTTTTCACCTTTCTTGACCTTAACCGTCTTCTTCTTCTTTGTCTTTAGCGTCTTTTTCAATGTGGACTCCTGGGAAAACACACAAGAGTTTAAGTCAACATTTATTTATTGTTTGCGACTTTTATTTTATAATAAAGGAAGACTTCACAATTATGACAATGTAGAGATATAAGGTATTGAAGGACACAAACGCCAGACAGACATCAGCTCATGTTAACTGTGGAGAAAATGATGTTTCTCTGACCTTCTGCAGCATGTTTCGAATGGGCTGCAGTTTTCCTTCACCCTTGCTCTTCCCCTCCTTGTCTTTTGGCCGATGAACCTGACGAAGATCGGACTTGCTGGATCGCATCCTGAGGCGAGAGGATATTGCATATAAAAGGTCAGAGTGTAGCTCCAATGTTTTTCTTCATGAACTAAGCAGTGATGGTGTCGTTAATCCTCTGAACACAAAGGTTTTTCTCACCGTTCCCCTTTGTTTTTCCTGCGGACCTTCTCAGTTTTCCCGTTCTTCTCCCTCTCTCTTGTCTCCAGAGGCCTCTTGCTGTCCTGGGCTACTCGGGTGCACAGCTCAGGATAATCCATACAAACGGCGCGCAGCAGCCAGCGGAGGCCTCGCAGAGTCTTTCTTTCCGACCAGCGTCGCAGGTCAATTAAGGCTGAACAAGGCTCCTGAGGGGGGAGAGGGTAGAGGTCAGTTTGTCTTGATGTTTAAAGTGTGTGTCAACATGCATCTCTGCAATTCTCTGACAGGAGGTCACAT
This sequence comes from Pleuronectes platessa, assembly GCF_947347685.1. NCBI lineage: Eukaryota > Metazoa > Chordata > Actinopteri > Pleuronectiformes > Pleuronectidae > Pleuronectes > Pleuronectes platessa. The sequence continues at coordinate 20,910,719 of NC_070633.1, forward strand.
GTACTCTAGTGTGCTCTGCAATGGTGAATTTTAGAGCAGTACTCACAATATGGCACAGAGAGCGGCTCTGGTTCACCAGCTTCTCAAGAGACAGAATCTCAATCAGCTCACTTCCCAGCAAAGCGTTCATCTTGTCCTGTTTGTTTGCCAACCTGAAACATAAACGTTTCACGTCAGGCCTGAGTGTCTTCGTTTTCACTGTATTTTTCTCCTCAGCCACCAGAGAGCACTGTTTGCACCTGCGCGTGATGATCTTTAAAAAAAATAACATGGTGGCCTCCGTAGAAAGGACCTACTCCAGACAACTAAGATAAAGTATTTAAATATAAAGGGCCCAAAGAAGACAAGAAAGTAGAGAACACAACAATTCGTACAATTTAGGTGATCAAACACTAGTGAAAACATCACTAGGATTATTTCATATTCAATTTCGGCCAATAGATCCCTTTCACCTAAATCTTACACACTGGACTTTTCATATTCCGGTAAGTTGAGTGTATTTACACTAATATCGGTTTCCCTGCCACCCGGGGTTGTTTCAGCAGGTCAGCCAGAACCTCCTTGACCTCCTTTATCCTCTGCCTGTCACTGGAGTCCACCACGAAGATGATCCCATGGGCCTCGGGGTACAGCTCCCTCCAGCCCCCTCTCGACTCCACTGATCCTCCCACATCCAGCAGGGAGACCAGGTAGTTATCCACTCGCAGCTCGTTTCGCACGCAGCCAATGGTGGGTCCTGCGTCCACGACATGGTTCACTGTAGGACACACACGGTAATGTACAGGTTGAATATTTGTCATATTTGACATTGCACAGTACTATGAATCAGTGAGTGTTGGATTACATTTAAACATCCCCCTGATGGAGGAGGTTTTTCCTGCTTTGTCAAGACCGACCACAACAATAGTCACTTTCCTGCAGAGAAAAACACAGAGAACAGACTTTGAGTTCAAGTCTCAGTGGAACTCATTTTGAATAAAATCACACAAATATAAATAGTGGCACTATATCTGGTAATATGTGAATTCAGGAGATGTCATTATAGCTGTTAACACAACTTTTATTAAACAGAAGTTGTGTCTATTGTAGCACATGTATCACTTCACTTTTGTTTTTATACTCATTCAGTCTTTTTTTTGGTTGTTTGTACCTCATTGGCTCCTGTATCTTGGACACCCAGTTGCAGCAGTTGCTTATCAGGTTGAACATGTTTACTCGAGATGAGGAAGGTGAGCACGGAGGCCACCATCTTCTCTGGAACTGGTACCTGCAGAGAGACGTCAACCTGAGTATGACTCACTCACAGACACACACTCACGCAGAGCGGGGGCCCGCACAAAGATGCTTTGTGTTTGTCTCCTTTTAGCTTTGGAGACTGTTACAGATGGTAAATGTCTATCTACCCCAGGACATTCTAAAATTAGCTCTTGCTTTCTTCAGCTATCTTTAAATTAAAAGCTTATTTTCTACAGGGTCTTAAATCAAAAATAATCCGAACTTTAAAAAGTACAAGTCAAAAAATCATAAAATGTTTTTTTTTCTTTAAAAAATCTGTTTTATCATCAGCCTGTATTATCCAGTCTGATAGTGTGTGAGCTTTCCTCCATGTCAAGGTAACACACACGCAGCAGGTGTCTGTCGTCATGCACTAAAAAAGACCAGCAGATCATTCAGACCTTTGTGCATCTGTTCAGGCTCAGTAATCTGCTAAAGCCAGTTTAGAGTGACTACTTGGTAAAGAGTTGTTAACAAGCTGACCCACATTAGGTCACCACCTTGTCCACTACAGTTTAAGCAGCATCGTTTCACAATATTTACAGACACCTGAAATTGCAGCGTTTCGACATTCAGAGCAAGTAAGAATAACAGTGTCGATATGGATTGATATTCATTATTAAATACACATTAATGTTTGAAGAACAATATGAATTGGTTACAGGACTGAATGTATACATTGTGTGTGCTCAGAAGGTCTTAATTAAAAGATTCATGTGTTTGCTAAATGAATGAAGATTTAATAATGAATGTTGTGTGTTATATGAAATAAAGAAATTCTGCTTTGTTTTTCTTTAAATCATTTTTGTAGTTTTGGTTCATAGTTAATCAATTTATATTATACAAAGTAAATTGATGTAAGATCTCCGAAAGAAAATAAACAAATCGAAAATCTAAAAAGCAGTAAAAACGACCATATTAATTTAAACAGTTAATCTACAAATTAATTTACGTTGTGCTCATCTCTAATATAAACAATGATATTTTTATATTTATATATCTCTAATAACTAAATAAATTCTATATAATTCTATTCACAACAAGTACGCTGGTCATAAATACTCACAAACAACCGTCCACGAGCAGTAAAATGCAATGAATCCGTCAATGAACACTTAGAATTGAAATTCTCTGATCACTAAATGAGAAAACTGATGTGTGAAAGGTTCAAACTTTAAAAAGCCATGAGAAGTTGAAGGTATACTCACAGAAGTAAGTCTATATCCATGCATTTGTTTGTATGCTCCACTCTAACAACATCTTGTGCCCAGCAGCCACAGAAATAATCAGGCTCACACTAAGCCTTAGGTCACCCCATGTTGTATTGGTGTTTCAGCCAATACCTGAAGTCTCCGAGTCACTCAGTGATCCTATTGGATGATTGGGTGGTCTTCTTTAAATAGTCCAAACAATGGTGCACATTTATCCAGCCAGGAGAACTGAATGTGTGGTGAGGTGTGATGTGGTACGTGAGGGAATCTCTGTTTCCACGCCAAGGGCTGGATGAGCAGTTCGGACGGATTTGGGCTGCACAACATTAGTCACCAGGTAGAAAGTGACATCATAACCACGGTGATGGCGAGAGGCTGTCACACAACGATGTAGATGAGACTAATTAGAACTAAAGCTTACACTCGCCCTACCAGGTACATTCAAAAATAACAATATCCTTATTAGTATGATGATCCTTTATTAGTCCCACAATGGGGAAATTTGCAAGAAGTTAGAAAGATTACAGCATAGCATGAGGGGAGGGAGGAGAGAAAAAAAACAACCTCCCAGACTATGCTCCTAGAGGAGTACAGTGTGGGAACAGGAAGAAAAAAAACACCTCAGCACATAAGCACATACATTTTAAACATGACTTGCAATGGGGATGGGGGAGGGGGGAAGGAGGGTAAGCCAGTGGTAGGTGTTCTAAGCCAAGCCAGTGGAGGATGGAGGTAATAATATTAATAATGTCGTAATTATATAGCATGTCCCAAAACAAGGTAAAAAAAATGCTTCAAATATAACAGAAGTGAACAAATACAAATTAACATATAAACTAATAAAAACATAAATGAAATGAAATTAAATTAAATTTAATGAATGAGGTGCGCAGGAGATGTTCAGTTCACTTCTGAGCAGGAGGTAAATAAAACTAAAAAAAATTAATTAAATAAACAAAAAAACTCACTGTCTGTCAGCGCCTGTTAGTGCTCGGGCCCTAATACTGAAAACACTAAACATATGAAAGAAATGACCTGACAATACAATAATAAAAACTAGATTTAGATCAAATTAGGGAATGCGGTGGGATACCAGTAAGTTTTATAGTTTTGATTTAAATAAACTTTTGATTCAGCCTGGCATGTTTCCGTATTTGGACCTAATACACAGAGACATGTCAGAGTCCTCTACATAAAAGATATAAGTAAGAGATGACCTGACTGTCTTCGATTAAAAAACACAATCAATAAAGAGAAAACAAACCAAAAACTACGAGCTGAAACCTGACATGTGGAATCAGGGATTAATACCTTAATGAATATCTACATGAAGTGGTGAGATGGAAAACAGAAAAAAAAAACTGCTCAAGGAGCTACAGCACCAGGATGTTGTAGTCATATCTTACGAAGGATCAACCTGCTGTATAATGTAACGTTAATTCAATTAATTCATTTCAACACACGTTGACATACAGGATCAGCCACTAGATGGCTCTGCAGTCACAGGATGTATTCTCAGTGTGCATCAAATGGTCTCTGTGGATTAAATAATGTCGGTGACGAGACAAGCTCCCCCCCCATTACCCATTATACTATTACATATAAGTTATAGTTTTATATATTATTACAATATACGCACACACACACACACACACTTTTTAAAGATATAGTTGTTGGTTTTGCTTTTAAGCTTTTAGATTTATTTTCTTCATGTCCATGTTAGGAAATAGGGCTCAAAGAGACAGTTCTTCGAGCTTCTGCAGCTGAAAAGATTTCATACTTCAGATAAACCTGATTGGTGACAGTGTTCAGAGAGCAGGAGTAGCGGTTGGTGAGCAGACGTTATCTTGTTATGTCATTAAACCAACGTCCAATCAGGCTCGGCCCTTCTCTGCTGAGTAGACTCATCCCAGAGTCTGACCACCACCCAGTGGCAGCTGACACACACACACACACACACACACACACACACACACACACACACACACACGTTTGTACAGCTGTTTCAATGAGGACATCGGTATAATGCCTTCCCTAGCCCCTTACCCTAACCCTAACCATTCAAACTAAATGCCTGACTCTAACCCTTAACCTAACCTGAACCTACATCTAACCCTAAAAACCAAGTGTTAACCCCCAAAAAGTCCATTAAAGGGTGGTCACAAAGTGAGGACCGAGCAAAAGGGCCTCACTTTCCCAAAATGTCCTCACTCCGTAGATTATAGACTCAAACTAGTCCTCACAAAGAAGCTATACAAGAGCACACAGACACACACACTAACACACAGAGAAAAACAGCAGCAGCTGAGAACCACACCACCATCTGCTCATGCTCTCCACATTACAAATGTGTTTCAGAGACCCCCGACTGTTGACTGTGCAATCTTAGTTACAGTCCGACTCCTGAACAGCTTCTTGACCTGAAATAAACTTATACATTTTCACTGTCTTCCCTCGAGTTGGATCTGCCTCTGTTTGTAATGATCTATAGAGGAATTACCAACTATTTTGGTCGTCACTTGTCAAGCGTGTCCCGTATGAGTGACTCTCTGCAAATTAATTGTTTTAGCCTCTCTTATATATCGATTTCCTGCATATCTCTGTTGGATATTTCTGTTTTAATCAGATTTTTTGTCTACGTGTAGTTAATGGATAATGAGCAGTTGCAGCTTTATACATGAGAAGATGAATACCACACTCATGTGAGTATAAGCTGAAACAGTGGCAAACCCTTTAAAGCTAATTGATTCAGATGTTATATCTTCTGTTTCTATAGCGTAAAATAACTAATTAAAACTAAATTTACACTATCACATTGATAAAAACTATCGTAAATTACAGAAATCATCTTTGAGAGCTGTACCTAAACCTTTCAGTTTGGTGCATGCCCCAGTCACCAACATGGAGACGGACGGATTTACGACCGATACTGCAGCCAGCCACCAGGTGGTGATTGAGACACTTTGGCTTCACTTTTGGGGAGCTGTCACGTCATCCATCTTTATATACAGTCTGTGATCGTGCACCTTCTTGTGCCTCAAGTCTTTATGCTAAGCTAAGCTAACCAGCTTCAGCTCCATATTTGTCCTACAGACATGAGAGTGGCATCTTATCTCAATCTTGGCACGGACGCAAAAACATACTCCCCGAAAATTTGGAACCACTCCTTTAAAGACAAATCAAATCAAGGACAAATTGTTTATTTCAGCCTTGTTGACATCCAGCTCCTTTCACTGGCTCGGTTCCGGAGTGTACAGGACGTGCCTGGTGCCTTGTAATGAGGTTATCGTCTTCCCTTTCCTCCCGGATCTCCACATATCTCCTCAGAGCATTCAGCCTCTGCAGACTGAAGTCAGCGACCCATGCAACATGCATTAGTAATGATAAGCCTTCGTAGGGATTCGTCGACCCCCTTCACAACGTCTCGCTCCTGTGACTGACTCAGATGAGATGTGATTAGACAGGAGGGGACCGGGATGTTTGTGGCGATCTGTGGCGACGCTACGCAACCATCCGCAGTGAAATGAACAGGAAGAAGTTATTTCGCAGTTTTGTTGTCGCACCGTGAGTTCTTTCAGAAATCGATTCTTCTTCTCCAGTTAAAAAAATAGCACAGGCAATGGTTGATGGTGAAAGGTCATGTTGACATTGATCCAAGCAACACAGTGTTTTGAAATGGAAACGTTGCGTATGCCACCGCAGAATGTTTCCTTCTCATGCACTTTACAAACAGACAATCTGTGTTTGCATAAGTAGCTGAACAAACTGGTTCTGTTCTCCCGGATCATGTAGCGGTGACGGATCATTTCATAAGGAGGAACTGACAGTGTAAAAAAGTGAATGAGACGATTGAGTGAATTTGAATGGCTGATTTAGTGTGTTTGTTTGTGAGTGTGTGTATGTGTGTGGCCTGCACCTGTTCATGAAGCTGCTTCTCTCACAGGCCTGCAGGTCACTATAACAAGGCCAAGTCCACTCTGCTTCTGGAAACTAAAAATGGACATGCAGAGCAACTGATATCCTTTCGCCAGCCCACTACAGTGTTTCCATTCGGAGAGGACGAATACTTTATGTGATAACACTACACTGAACTACTGATGGTGAGAAATCTGAGAATATGCTGTGAGAAAAACATAGTTTTCAAATTGCTCTAATCAATTCACAATAGATTATTTTATATTTTTCTTATCTTCTTTTTGCTGATAATTTGAGTTGGACTCAGGAGCACATGAGATTTTAGAACTCTGACCTCTAAAAGTAGCAGTAGTTATAGTTGTTGTCAAAGCAACAGTGGTGTGTACAAGCTGCCACATGTTGAGCTGCTGAAAGTAAAAATAAACCGGTCCACACAGTCTTAATATACTGTTTCTATTCCTATTGCTGTAGGTATGTCCAATACTATGCCTGCACTTTGGAATATTCGCAACTCTATAACCCAGATTCTCCTCTCAGTACATTTCATTTGTTTTAACTATGTGATATTGTAGCTCACACGCTCAAATGCAAAGCAAAAGTCCTGCATTCATGATTTTACTTGAGTAGAAGTACAAATGTATTAGCGGCAAAAAGTACCTAAAGTACCAAATGTGAACATACTCAATGACCAAAGTGACAAATTTCTGAATAAAATATATTGGATGATAATTATTGCTGCATTAATATGTACATCACTTTATTGTTGTATGGGTGGGGCAAAGGTTTATTTATTTAATATGCAACATGATACATCAGAACTGACTTTTCAATCATATTTTGTTCAGTTGGTTATTATGTTATTTTCTATCATGTGTGAATCTGACTAGTATCTACTAATAACTACCAATAAATATAGACTTTGAGGCGCAATATCTCCATGGAAATAGCATGTACAGTACTTTTTTAATCAAGATTAGTACTTGGGTTAAAGTACTAGGTTAAACGTCATCGTCCAATAGATACAACTTTATTTTCACGTGTATATTTCATCTCAGTACACTTGTGCATTATTGTGACAAAGTTTTAGGACACATCAGATGTTTAGATTAAAAACAATGAATTACAGTGGTACAAATTGTAACATACAGACAAATTACATTATTGCACATGGTTAAGTTTTCTAACGGCACTTGGATAAAAGAGTCTGGAAGTGGGAGTTTTTAAGGGCATGGAGCATGGAGCACCACACTGCAGCACAACAACCATAACCCCAAACATACAGCAGGACTCATAAAGAACAAGGAGCCCTACTGATGGTGAGGCCTCATGGAGTCGGCCTGGGATAACATGAAGAGACTGAACAACTGAGCTAAGTTATCCAACATGTGTTGAACAAACCACCTGCAGAGAATCCTTTAAAAACTGTACCAAGGAGTGGTGCTGCTCTTCAGGCGAAGGGTGGTGCCAACAAATATTGATTGAGGCGTTTTCCGTTCACTTGTGATGTTTCCTGCAGCTGGAGTCACAACCTGAAAGATGTTTGAGAGCTGAAACTGGTTCTCTGTAGACAAACTGATTAAAATGTCTTTACCATGATTTAGTATTGTGAGTGTGCACATATGATGAGTGTGTAACATTGTGTGCCCCAGGTTAATGAGAAACATCATTACAGACTACTCCCCAGACAGCATACGGATGTGGGCCACTTCAGGCACTGATGCGGCACCTCTGGCTTTGTTGTGACCATAACAAAATGATTGTGGGCCTAAACTTGTAAAAATGAACTTGATGATGATCCCATTGCAATTAACAAGAAGAGCCAGAGAACACTGTATCTGCTGAGGAGACTGAGGTCCTTCCTTCCTTCCTGTTGCTCCCGGTCAACCAGCGTTGGTGGTATAGTGGTGAGAGTTGGTGGTATTGTGGTGAGAGTTGGTGGTATAGTGGTGAGTTTTGGTGGTGTTGTGGTGAGAGTTGGTGGTATAATGTTGAGTATAGCTGCCTTCCAAGCAATTGATTCCTGGCCACCGCAGGTACTCCTCATTCTGACCTGCCTGATGCTGTAAACAAGTGAATTTCCCTGATGTGTGGATCAATAAAGTTCTATCTAATCTAATATGCATTTTATGTATAACTCACTCTGGGTTTCAACTGATTTAACTGTGCAATAATAGTGTTCTATCTGCACAATTTCCATATTATGGATGTACAATGCATAGCTGATCGGCAGGAAGGGGAGGTTGGATTTCAGTCTGTATTTGGCTTAAACCTCTGGGTCCAGAGTAGTTAAATCTCATACTGACACATGTTTCTGCATCTCATACAGTTCCTACTGTTTATACTATTTTTTCCTTTTCCTTTTTCTTTTCTCACTGTTTAGCTCACTATTCCATTTAACTGATGTAACATGGTACAATTTCGAATAGTGGGACTAATAAAGTCTTTAACAGCCAACTCTAAATAAAGTGCATCTTGTCTTACCATGGATTTGGTGACCGTAATAAATAAGCAGGTTTTATCAGATTAGATTCTTTCAGGATGAATTAACCCTCATTTTTATCTCTGGTCTCTTTTACCTCTGAAACCGCCGCCCATCATTTCCGGTATCGCTGCTTGTTTATGTTTGAGTATACGTAGCTTTTTGAAGTTGAAAGTGGTTTAGTGGAAACGAGACGCCCAGGCAGCGGCCGCAGGACCGACCCGGAGAGGCAGCGAGCTCGAGTCGTGGCAGCGGCAGCTCGTAGAGGCACTTCCGGTGGCAATAGAAAAAGACTGCCACTGATATGTGAAGGCAGCTGCCGAGATTTGTGACTTATTCAGGGAGATTTGGACTATAGTTTGAAAACGTTTACTAACTTGTTATTGTTCCTCATATTGCTTAAGTGATATTAGTGTTGGATACGTGTTGGCTATATTACAAACTAAAAAACATCAAGATAAGCTGTTATTCATGTGTCATTAGCAAATTAGTGTTAGTGCCTTGAGAACTTAAAATATGTTTTAATATTAAAGTCACTTTAACCTCGTGCTTACTACAATACCTTTTCTCTCTTTGACACATGTAAAACATGCTTTTTGTGTTTGTTATTGCAGCTCTGTCGCCCTATCTAAGGTTCAATTAACATTTGCCATCAATGACACAATATGCCATTACAAGAGACCATGCTATATTAAAATATTTTGAAGTTGAAGGAATAACAATGAGTCTATGTTATATGTTCGTATGGATGTTAGTGTATTTAAGAGTTTTAAGAGTCCTTGGAGATTGCCTATGAGATCCAATCATAAGGAAAAACATTTGGGCCAGAGTCAACTTATGATAGTAAATAAAACTGTAAATGGTTTATATGCAATTGGAAAGTAAAAAATGTTATGACTCTCTCTTTGCGGTCTTGTAACACAAAATCACTGAACACATTTATTCAGCCCACAGAGAACATACATATAAACAGAGAGTGTGCCTAGTCCTGCATTTACTAAGACTTTGTTCCTTTGAGGTATTTCCATCTTCTTTGGTACAGTTGTAGTCAATAAATTGCTTAATCTCTGTGAACCATTGCTATCATGGAGCTATTCACCATCTTATGTAGAATTGAAGGATAAACATTTAAATTTGTCTTTCGGTTTATCAGAGTTTACTCAGTCAGTACAGTCTTTGAGTTCTTACCCATCCATATACTTTAGACACAAATATCATGCATATTGATCTGATAGATGTGCTTTTCTTGATTCATTTGTAATCCAACCCCAGCTAACAAACTATCAAACTAAAAAACTATCTAATACACTTTCATAAACCAGTCGGATTTCAAATTAATCAAGAAAAGCTCCACATCTATCAGATCCATATGCATGATCAACTTTTCTTGATTCATTTGAAATCCAACCCCAGAGCTAACAAACTCTCTAATAAACTTTCATAATCCAGTATATACATATTAATGAATAAACCACAAACAGCTTGAGTTTCTCCCAGCCCACAGTGTAACAACACAGGCAGAAACTTCCACTGATGTCTGGAGGCAGCTGCCTGTGTTGACTTTGTTGACACACCGTGTTAGGCAATTTCTGTTGACACCGGAAGTGCCTCTACGAGCTGGAGCTGCCATGGTTTGTGTCCTTACTGCCGACACGGAGGCACCCTAACCCCGCACAGCCACCACCCACCAGCCGCTACAGCCAGACCAAGCCTCGCTCTTTTTTTTAAACACGTAACAACGCGCGTATTCAAACTCCAGCTCAGCCCAATCGATGACGGTCAGGACGATGGTTTGTTTGTGTCCTGACTTGACTCCGTGAACGAGGCTGAACTTTCCCGATCCGGCTCCCTGTGCAGCAGCGGCGCCGGGGTCCGTGCGGCGGATTCCTCCGGGCTTAACCGGGGCCACAGCGGCTGGTGTCACACAACAAGTGGCCGCGGGGGCGAGAGGGAGAGTCTGCAGAGGAGCAGTGACACAGCCGAACGGTGGAGATGAATTCGACGATAAACCAGCCGTGATCCACTCGGTGGGAAGTTGCGGTGAAACGACGCAGCGCAGGGAACAAACGCTAAAAGTGGGGTTTTTCGGATCGGGACACGGTAACGACGACGTCCAAACTTTTCTCTCCGCGCAGAAACCAGAGTTACAAACAATAACATCATGTGCGAGGTGTCCGTGGAGCAGCAGCAGGAGCAGGAGATCTCGGACCTGGAGCAGCAGGACGGCTCCTCGATGACGGGGAACGGGGTCATCCTGGTGGTCAACCACAGCCGGGTCCGGCCTCCGTTCAGCGTGGTGCTGGCCACCCTCCTCTACTGCGCCGAGTTCATCTCGGCCGCCTGGCTGTGCAGCGTGTACCGCAAGTCCCACGACGTGGCCTGGATGAGCTTCACCATCGTGTTCATGCTGCTGCCCGCCGTGCTCATCCAGCTCACCCTCACCTTCATCCACAGGGACCTGGGTCGGGACCGGCCTCTGGTCCTCTTCCTGCACCTGCTGCTGCTCGGGCCGGTCATCAGGTGCGTGGGGGGTCGGGTGGGTGCGACACAAACACACGCTCGTGTTTTGCATGTTAAATGTCCAGTGTGTTCAGATTTAGGTGAAATGGATCTATTGGCAGAATTTGAATATAAAATAATATGATTGATGTTTTCACTGGTGCGTATGAATATTGGAAGGAGAGGCAGAGGTGAGGGGTCTTCAGCTGCAACATGACACTTCACCGCTAGATTCCACATACTGGACCTTTAAATGATCAGAGTCATTTCCTCAGATTGTGTTCTCCCACAGTGTGTTTACATTTCACGCAGCAGTTTATACATTCGAATCAAGGCGGTGAGAAGAACGGTTACTTAACAAATACCAGAGCTCTGCTGCATGTCCTGCATTCCCGGTTTTACTGAAGTGAAAATTCATGTGCACGTACAATACAAGTATCTGCACCAACATATACTTAAAATAAGAATAACAAAAGCACTCATCATGCAAAACCACATGCAGTATTTCACAAATGCTTTTTAGGTGGATGCTTCCTCAAATAAATCCGTTGAACAGAGTCGGTATCACACAGATGTTTTATATAAGTCTCAGATCAGTGATCCCCACCTGATTCACAGTATATCAAACAATAAGATAGGAATTAGGCCTATTCATGTTTCCCTCACATTAATATTGCAGTTAGTGAAGGTTGGTTTGATTTTCAGTACTAAGTTAATCTTATCTCAGCCGATACCAATACATAAGAATTTTTCTTTTTCTTTTTCTTAATAAAAGTAGCTCTAAAATCATCTAAAAACAACTTCAGTCCAAGTATCTCCAAACTTATCTAAGTATTAGTCCCTACTGACTGACTTGAATTTTCCTTATAAATGTTTATTACTCCTGCACTGTATCTCACTGATGCATCTGTGCTTTTCAATCCCACTTACCGGAGCTGCTGTTTCCATTTTCCATTCACAGCGCAGGACGGCTAATGGGCTACAAACTTGGCCGTCTGGGCTGAGTGGATTAAAGAGCCACAGTTAACTCTGAATTTTGATTATGATACAGCAGCATTTCATCAATATGGGGGATAGTAGTGCTGCAACAATCAGATGATTAATAAATGAGCCTGCAACTTTGTTGGAAACTGTTGTCATTTTTCAAACTAAATTATCAAACGTTGTTTAGGGCAGCAAACCACACTGATGGATATCTTTGGATTTGGGGAATTTCAGGGCGTCACCTTGAATTCTCAGAAATCTGCATCACTTGACTATTCGCTGATGTGTTGGAGACAAAGTAGGAAAATGAGAGAATAACTGTGGGATTCATTTTGAATGAAAACAATCCTCAGTTGCAGCCCTTCCTCAGATTGTATCTTTGTCTCTATGGAACTTTCAGTTTACAGTGTCGCACAGTTAATGGGATACAAACTGACCATCTCAGCTAAGAGCATTAGATGGTGGTAACATGATGCTTCAGTAGTAATCACCACTAATCCTTGTTACTCACTTTGTATATAATACTTATATTTCCTTATGTTTACACTGTATGTTTACTGATTTATTGCTGATATTGTCTTAGATCTCATCTCACCATCAGCTTTGCAGAGCCAAAGCTGATGGGGATGGCTTTTTATCTTTCTGTAATTTTCCAACATATCTTTGGTTGAACAAATGTTCTTGCTCTAAATGAACACTGCATCTGAGCTCAATCACAGTCCAGATGGTAGTCTTGTCGACTGTGTAGAACAGGAGGGATACTGAACGTCACAGCCTCCCACACATCACAAGCGTCGAGATATGGATCGACTTCAGAGCAGGCAGCCGTCCCTGTAATATTCCTCTTTTAATTTGAAGTTTCCCCGATGATGTGGTAACGTCGTCTTGATCACAGCGGAGCTCCTTGCAGTCGAGACTCACAATCAGTCCGTCAAATGACACTGAAGAGCTGGCGTCCGTCCTAGTAAACACATCCTTCATATTTATAGCTTGTGCACCACTCAGTTGTATGACCTCATCGGAGGATAATGGCACCCGAAGGCCTTGGCTGCTGCAGGCCGGTCAGGCCGGAGTGGATCAGGGGGAGTGGGGTCAAACAGAGGTTATTGATATTGTCTGAAAGGCAACATTGTCGAAACACAAATGCGATGCAATCGGTAAATGTGTGGGAAAAGTCGCAATAGGTGTTTGTTTAAAGAAGAAGTTTACGTTGTGTCTCAGGAGGGTGTTTGTGTGAACACCCCCGGCTTCACGTGATCTCAGCTGAGAGACCGGTTTGGCGAACCGTGACTCACGTAGGAGGACGTAGGCGAGGACCTGACTCCTTCTCTCTGAACTTCGATTCGTCAACAGTACGCCCAGAGGTGCTGCTCTGATTTCACTGAGCCAATAACCGAGCGACCTGAAGGGTGTGTTCTTTTATAGGGCTTATATGTCTTCAGTTGCAGTTTAATTGCCACAGGAAAAATACTGTGCAGGACAAAGTGTTGCTAAAAGGCATATGAATAACTCTTGTCAGTGCATCTTAAAATATACCAGTTGAAAATATTTAACAGCTGCTATCAGCCGTAGAAATAAAGATGTAGATAAGCTTCCTGAGTGCTACAGAAGAAACACAACAGCTCTTTGTGATTCCTCTCAACAGGGCAGGAAGTCCCCTTTCTTATTGCTGAGCTGCAGTTTTGATCTGAGTTTTTGTTGTGTCAAGTATCGAAACGTGTGTGTGTGGCTGTGTCGGTGCAATTCCTGCTTTTTTCAGCACATTCAGAGTATTTACTCTCCTGTCAGATGCTCTACACATCTTCAGCTCCTGCTATATCTGGACCAAGGTCAGGGTATTAGGGGGATTTAGCCCTGGAACATTAGAAATTAACACATTAGAAACTCAGTAGAGTGCAGCCTCCCACCAAACAGTCTCTGGTAGATCCATGTTTTGTTTTTTTTAATTCGCACATACTCATAGATATCAGTCCTTTTAAATAAAATGACTGATAAGCTTTTCAAAATCTGTGAAAATGAAAAAACATAACAGTCTTCCCTCACAATGGTAACCGCTAAAGAACAAACTGGGTCCACCCTGGATCAACATGACATTTAATGGGTTCATTCTTCGCCCATGACCCCTCCCTCCAACCAGTGGAAAGTCATTCACCAGATAAACCAGTGTGCCGGCCGGGGTCAATTTCAACCTCAAGTATGAAGCCTTCTGCTCTTTCTAGAATATATTTGTATTTATGTCAGACTTTGAGTATGAGGAACTTGATGAACAACACTAGTGGTAGATTTATTGTCAATCTATAAGAGTTATATCTGGTCAGATGATACAGAGATACAGGGCCAGTGCTTGTCAAACTAAAGATGTTTTAAAACACAACATTTAAGAGTAACAAGGTTAGAACGGAGGATTTAGTTGGAAACGTGTAGACAGCCGCCTCCGGTGGAAAGTAGGTAAAACCTGTTTAAGAAGTGGTTGACAAAGCACCAGTTAGCATATCGATTAAATCATTGCTTCATATTTGCACTCAGTCTTATATCATCTGGCTTCAGGCCTTAATCTGTTGCTCTCATTTACATGTTTTTCTGTTTCTGCTGTCAAACCAATAGGAAACAGTGAAACTCCAGCCAATGAGACTAACAGTCGCTTCTAACCAGTTTCCAACCTGCTGCTTTGTGGAAATCCAGATTTTTTTATAACCAAGAGCTGATTTAAAGATTTCAACCAGAACTTTTAGTCTCAGTTGCTGAAGGAGCCTGAACAAACTCAAATATCAAGGATTCAGGTCCAGCTGAAAAATATGAGCGTCCAAAACCAGAAGCAGCTGCGTGTGTGAGACGTGAGCGCTGGTGTTGGATCCTGCACACGTCTCTACACACCTTAAGAATGCTTTGCTAGTGCCAGAGGCTTAAATCAGCCAGGACAATGATATGTTATCGTGAGTTCGACTGATCCGTAACGTCTCTGAGGCTGGAAGATTTTCTTAATGTAAGCTTGCAGTACAACTGACATCAGTAAAAATAACGGCACTTGCAAGTGATTGAACAGACGTAGAATAATACACTAAGAGCAACAACACAAGAAAAACCCAAGACAAAACAGAGAGAGTGACAAAATAAGAGACAAAGACGACAAAGAAGGAGAAAAGAAAATATGAATATATAGTGAGTTAATTATAAATGACTAAAGAACTCCAGCATGTACTGAATGTTTTCTAGTTCAACCAGATCTGAAAGTACAGTCTTCCTGAAAGTCACAAACAAGCTCGAGGCCTTTTACCGAGAGTGTCGTCTCCTCAGACTCGTTCAACTCCAACTTGAGGAAGAGGAAAAAGGAATGTGTATTTATGTCAATATGTCACTGTGGACTTACATGGAAACTGAAAGAAGAGACTCCATGTTTCCCAGACTGTGTTTACAGTACATTTCATTCTGTTCTCCCATTTTATTCCCTTCTCTTCCTCTTTTCCTCTTCTTCTTTTCGATGCTGCTCTGCTGTAAACAAGTCACCTCTGCTCCTCTTTGGCTCAGATGGGAGTTTTCCTTGGTGGCTTAGTGATGGTGTTATTGCTGATCTTGTCAAACCCTCATCTGACATCGAGAAGCGGAATCTTGAGTCACACTTTTTGGAGACAACTGCACGTAGACATGTTTAACAAGTTACTAAATGAAAAATGAAGGCAAACAGTAGGAAATAATTTAAAAAAAATTGAGGATCACACATTGGAGCCGAAGTACAAAACCTCAGGTTGAGGAACAAGCCTGAACAGTCAGCAAACGAATCTTGAAATGGGTTCTAAAGATTACAATTGTAATAATGTGACCTGCAGACATTGTGAAAACTCAAGGTGTGTGTTGGGGGGGTGTGCCACGAGGTGGACCTTGTCTTGACTTGACTGCTTTAAGTGTAACATCATGCTTCCTCAAGCAGGGACAGAAACCATATAATTACTCTGCTCAGCTCGAACCAGTCTCGACATGCGCAGTGTCTTGTTTTGCGTCTCCACTGTCTGTCGAGGCTTTGTCACTGAGTTCTCTGATGAGGTTTAGACCCAGGTGACCAAGACAGGATGATCTTGCTGAAGAGCTGTCAAAATAATTTTCCTGAATGCTGCCCTCGACTCAGAGAATCTCAGCATCTCTGTTGTCTCAGTTCCTCTTTGTCCACGTGACACAGTCAGAGGAAACAGGCTGCAGGTTTAAACGGCAAAATGCAGAACAGCAGCAGACGTGTTCCCTTCTTATAAATCCATAGGATGCTGCCTTGGAAGCGAGCGTATTGATTCTGTTGAGCTAATGCATTCATCAAGTCACGCTGTTCTCTTTTTTCTTCCACTAAGTGAAACTCAGTCTGCCTCTCAGAAAAATGCTCAAGGCCTGCACCCTGGTATTTCCACCTCAGGCTGTTATGCAGCCACATATCCAGGGAAAGATGTGAGCATATCAGGGTTTTGTGATCTTTCTCCTTCTCTCTGTTATAAACACAGCCCAGTGAAACTACTCTCATCCGGCTGTTATCAGCCTGGGACAGAGAATAAGTTTGTGTAGCGATTAAGCCCCTGCTTACAATACAAGAAGATTTGCAGTCTCAGGGTGAGGAAGCTTGGCACCGTGCTGTGTTTGTGCACTGGGAGTAAAAAGAGCAGTGAGTAGCAGCTGAAGCAGCAAAGGGGGGGGGGGGGTGGGGGGATGTCTGAGCACTGGCTCCACAGGGTTCAGGACATCACACGGAGAAGCAGATTAATGTGGGACCAAAGTTGGAGATTGTGGGGTAAAAGGAAAAAGACATTCTAGCACGGTGATGTGAGATGTTGTGCAGCAGTGGGAATCCTCGGAGGACTGGGAGTGTGTGTGTGTTGAATGCAGATGTGCAGGACTTGTATTACGAAGGGATTAGGACGCTGCCGTGTTGTCGTTGGCAGGTGAAATGCTTGCACTTCCAGTTTAGGTATTTTCCCTCGTTGCTCCTTGGGAATGGGGGCGTGAATTTAGAATTTAAGTTCAAACTGTAGAAATAACTCCATAGATCCTATACTTCTTTAGGATTCCGTCTCTTTCTTCTTTGTCCCTCTTAAACTGACTCTCTCTACTCAGCTGTGGAGGAAAAACATGTTTAACCTCCGTGTGAGCGCTCACCTCATTTACCTTTCAAATGTTAGGAGAGCCACACCCAGTGATTTTTTTCACTTCATCCACTCTGCAGGCCTGAGGGAACAGGGGTTTCTTTCTTCTCAATGCCCTCTGCTGGAGCCTCATTTCCCAGCTCGTGTTTGCTTTGCTGAGATTCACAGAGAACAGTGTGTGTGTGGGGGGGGGGGGGGGGGGCTGGATTTCTTACGCCACTTTTCCAACTTAAACATTGTGTTCATGAGAAATGTACTAATTGAGAAATATCATGTTTTTAGACTGAAAACAAGCTGAGAAACCAAACTGCTGATGTGTTCATCCCGATCTTTAGCTTTGTTCTAGGTGGAGATACGTTATCGATCCCGAGGGAGATGAAGGCATCTAATAAGAAACAGTAAAACACAAGAGCATAAGAATAATAAAAAGGAATTGTTCTGTAAACTTTACTGCTCTCACATTATTCACAGTCGCACAAACAGATTTGTTGTAGAGGTAATTAAAAACATTATTTATTCACTTCCTCCCAATGATGATAACATCCCTACATCCTCCCATCCAGTGCTCTGTGCCGTTAACTGAAACATGGCGTTGTACTGCCCCCTGTTGGTGCTTAAACGTTACTCCTCTCTCTCGCCCTCAGGTGTTTTGAGGCTCTCCTGGTCTACTTCAAGGCGGGTAAGCAGGAGGAGCCCTACGTCACCATTTCCAGGAAGATCAGTCTGAAGAAGGGCCAGCGGATGCCCATCGAGTGGGAGATCGGCCAATCGGAACGCAACCTGGCCGCTCACCGGAACGCCTTCAAACGCACCGCCGTCATCCAGGCCTTCCTGGGCTCCACGCCTCAGCTGACCCTGCAGCTGTACGCCAGCATCCAGGAGAAATACTTCCTCCCCACGAGATGTAAGGACGACTGAGGGGCTGAAGTGCCACTGTTCCACTGTTACGGTGGAAAAGCCTCCAAAACGGCTTAAAGCTTAATATTCTGTGAGGTCAACAGGCGAATCAGCACTTCTAAATGAGAACTGCACAAATAACAAGTAACTTCACAGCTAGTTACACAGTGTACGTGATGCAGTTAAGGTGGAATATTTTTGAATGACCTCATATAACCTCATAATAAGGTTACCTCTAATTATTTTATGGATCTCTGTGCGCAGCTCTTAGGAAGCCGGGGTCTGCAGTGGCTTTTTGTTGATCAGATAATAAAGTAGAGACAGATGCATCATAGTAAACTGAGACACAATATGGTAAATGGACTCTTTCACTTTAACTTGAATTACTACTCCAAAGCGCTTTGCAGTGTAATCACCCATCGACACAGTGGCACTATACGCTTTTTCTATCACCCACCATTTATACACTGTCCAGGGGCAACTTAGGGTTCAGTAATTTGTGCAAGGACTCTTCAGCATGCAGGCTGGAGGGGCTGGGTATTGAACCACCGACCCTCTTTATAGTGGACAACCCCCTTTACCTCCTGAGCCTCGGCACACTTTTGTAAGCCTCTCTCAAAATGCATGAAAGGGGACGTTTCTGATCTCCTGGATTTTTTCATAATTGCTTTTCTGTTTCGAGGTTTAACATTTGATTGCCTTGAATTTAATTTTGAGCAGTTTATTCTTTACGTTATGAGTATTCTTACTTTAGAACAACCTGAGCCCTCTGACCTTTTTTGTGGTCACTAATCCCTGCATTCACTCTTTAGCAGAGATTTCATTCATTGACATATTGTTGAATGTGCTTCTGTTATTGCTATTGAAGGGTTAACAGGTGATGTCCGTGTCTGTTCACAGTGGCCCTGATGATCATCACCCTCATCTCCATCACGTACGGGGCCCTCGTCTGCAGCGTGCTGGCCATCCAGATCCGGTACGACGACTACAAGGTGCAGCTGCGTCCCCTGGCCTACCTGTGCATGATCGTGTGGAGAGGCCTGGAGATCGCTGTCCGGATCACCGCCCTGGTTCTCTTCAGCTCGGCGCTCACACACTGGGTGATCCTCGTGGTCGGGGCCAACCTGCTGTTCTTCTTCTTCCTGCCCTGGGGGGAGTTCTGGGCCAAGAAGGGCTCGCTGACCGAGAACGTGGAGAAGAACTTCTCTAAGCTGGGCACCACCGTGGTGCTGTGCATGTTCACGCTGCTCTACGCCTGCATCAACATCTTCTGCTGGTCGGCGGTGCAGCTGGACCTCTCCCATCGAGAGCTCATCGAGAGGAAGCAGCACTGGGAGCGGCTGGCCATGTACTACTTCGGACGCTTTCTCGAGAACTTCCTCCTCGTCGCGCTCTGGTACTTCTTCAAGTCGGACTTCTACGAGTACGTGTGCGCCCCGCTGCTGTGCGTCCAGCTGCTGGTCTGCTACAGCATGGCCGTGCTCTTCATGCTGATCTTCTATCAGTTCTGCCACCCCTGCAGGCGCCTCTTCAAGCACAACATCCATGACGGGCTGCACTGGATCTGCTGCCGTTCGGGGAGCGGCAGGGAGACGGGGAGGATGCCGTCCTCTTACTCCACCGCTGCCACCATGGTGCTGGTTTCGGAGGGGCCGCTGGAGCACCTGGTCGGGCAGCGGGATGCTGGGATTGTTGACGACATGATGGAAGCAGCCTGAGAGGGGCTTTCTGCTGAATCACATGTACAGAACTCAACCTCTCTAATGTAGAAATGCATTCTGGGAATAGCACGGCATGAAGGCGGCGCTGCAGGGTCTATATCCCCGAACAAGACCTCGAGTAGTCTCCCACAAAAACCAGAATGAGTTTGTGTCTTTGAGTAAATGAGGTGTCGGAGAGAACAAACTTTTGCCTTTTTTATTCTTTTAAGTGCAAAAACAAAAACTTCCCCCAGTCACGCATGGTTCTCTGTGCGGGGATTGAGTTCGATGCCTGATGTCTTTATTAAGAATGATTACATTCACTTTAGGGCCCCACTAAGGCCCCGGTTTACCAAAGAATGTAATGTGTTGATATAAGCAGCAATGCACAAAGGCTGCCTTGAGAGAGCAGCAGCGTGTCAGGTCCAGGCCCGAGCCAGGTGTGTAGGGAAACGTGCCAAGTGTGATCGCAGTGCCCGAAGAGAGGGACGGGCACGAGCCCCACTTTGCCTCCAGTCTCCTCCTCGCCCACGGCTGCTTGTGCACTACAAACAAAAAGCCGGAAAGGTTACAACAATCATTTTCTTCCTCATGCCCGACAACTGCATAAACCTGCTGCGATGAATGCCTTGTGTTGTTCATTGTTTCTGGTCTGGTTTTAAGGTTTTATTTAAAAAAAAGAATCGACGGGTCATTGTAAAAATATTCTGTCTAAAGGGAATATGAAAGTTACATAGATGAGGCCTTAAGAAGAGTGACACTGAATGAGCTGCTTCTCCTCTACTGAAGCGATTTCACTTTTTTGCTGAATTTGTATGTTTTGTCACATGTTCGTTGGTGATATGACTACTCCTGTGTTACTTGAAACTAAAATAAAATGAAATGTCTAAAGCCTTATTGTGTTTCCTTATTGTGCGAGTACAACACGATTGCACTGATATATTCCGTAAGATTAATGATAATTGCATTACCGGGAATAGGAGTGGGGATGTGACACCCACTTCCTCATTCCTGCAGCCGAGACGCGTGTTTGCAGAGCCTGCAGCTCCAGGAGGAAGGAATGTGGCTCTTCAGCTCCTCGATGATCGTGTTGCTCCGCCTCCCACGTCACCTGTGCACGGGGGCGGAGTCCCGACACGAGGGGTTAAAATAAGAAAACACGCACAGGCAGGTGGAAGATGCGGCGACGAGGCTGCTGGTAAACACAACTTGCGCATCATGGCGAACTGCATCATCAACCATGGTCTCACCTCCTTCATAATGGTGAGTTCTCTGCACTCACGCGTCAGGAGTCTCCATGTTTGAAGCAGTAGCGAGAATTTACCCACAGTCCTTCTTTACGCACAGTTGTATCTTTACGCACAGCTCGGGGGGAAAAACGCCAAGTGTCCAAATAATCTGTGAGCGTCAGTGCCAAATCTTCTTGATGTAGGATTAGCATGCCCTCCCCCTTGTGGGAGTCTGTGTTGATGTTGTGTTGTTGTTTGTGTGTGCAGGTGGTCTGGATGGCCATCAACATCTTCCTGTTCCTCTGGTTCTACTTCTTCTATGATTTGGGGGATGAGTTCTACTACACGCGGCACCTGTTAGGGGTGAGTCCGGGGGAAAACCCGCAGCTCGGCCTCCAGAGGAGCTGGGTCAGATGTGGTTCGTTGTGTGCTCAGAGGCTTTACTGAAGCAAAAGTGCCAATTCAATAAAGCAATATTACAAGTCCTGCTTTCTACAGATATTGAAGTATCAGGAAAATGCCCTTAAAGTAATACAACTTAGTGTTCCGCAGAGAAGTTATGATATATGATTTATAGATGCTGTTGTGCTGTATATTTCAATTGTTAGAAACCAGTTTTAAATAATAATTTAATTCTGGAGGGTCATGATGATCATTTGGAAAAGTTCTGGATTTCTCCATCCTCTGCATTTTTCTCTAGTATCTGTTTTTCTTCTTAAAAATTCAATCCTGTTGCCTTTCAGGTTTATTTAAATTAAACTAGGTGTATATCGCTCTTTGGTGGAACAAATAAGAATTCTGAGAGACAAACAAAAATAGTGTGAGACCACAATCTTACTTGATTTATGGATCATATGTGTGATTTCTTTCAGTCCGCCTTGGCCTGGGCCAGAGCTCCTGCAGCCGTGCTCAACTTTAACTGCACGCTGATCCTGCTGCCGGTGTGCAGGAACCTGCTGTCTCTGCTCCGCGGCTCCTTCATGGTAACATCATGTATTAATATATCAAACCATAGAGCGAAGCCCTGATTAGTAAATTTGACCCACAAACTAGTTTGACTGCTGTGCCTGAAACCCATCTGTGATGATTCCACAGTGACACTCCCTGTCTTTCTGTTGTATTTATACATTTTATAGCCATGTTACATTCTAATGTTTGAATAGGGTTAGGTTCATTTGAATGTTACTATATATTTTATTTTTCAATATTAGACGCTACTGTCATTTACATGCAATCTCAGTGTGGGAGGCTTTAAGAGCTATTCTGTGATATTTCAGCACAAGAGAATCAGCTTAATTAATAACCAGTTAACAGTATACGACTGTAAAATCCCCTCCTAGTTGAGTCACCTCACTTCTCATAAGAACCACCTTTGTGTTGGACACTGTGTCGGTGGGTTTTGGTGTTCCTTGCTCAATGTCTGACTTTCCACTTTCCTCACTTCTTTTATCTCATCAGTGCTGCGGCAGAACAATGAGGAAGCAACTGGACAAGAACATCAGTTTCCACAAGCTGGTGGCGTACATGATAGCACTGATGACAGGTGAGACCATGTTTATTGTTTGAGATGTAGCACATATTGACCTTTTCTTTCCGCATTCTCCTACCCACGCTAAGGGGGGAAAAACCCGGTAAAAATGTCAAATAGGCTCATGGTGAGATTTAGCCAAATAATAATAATAACTATTAATATGAAACTTTTCAAACACACCACCAAAGTGCTTGACTAAGAAAAACAAACTTGAAATAGATGAACAGCTCTGGTAAACAGAAATTCTTAGTTGAAAATATGACACTGGCTCACACCAGCTTGGTTTCCTCGGGCAGCTCATTCCACAGCTTCAGGTCCCTGAGTGCAAAGTGTCCCCTCTGGTCTACAACCTGGTCTCAGTGAGAGATACCTCAGGCCGAGGACCTTGAGTTAAAATGGTCATAAAGGCCTTAGATGTGATCTTAAAATCCTGAAACAGATAATGAGCCACTTTAGAGAGGTCAAAAAAAAGTGTGATGTGAATTCAGCTGGAAGCCGAGCAGCTGAGTTGAGAACAATTTGTTGTTGTTTCAAAGTGTGTTACTTATGACACAAAAAAGGTTGTTGGACTTTTGTAATAGTCAAGAAATAAGATGATAAAATCAGGTAAAACTGCTTCTGGAGATTTAAAAAAAGGTGATTCAAAAACAAAAATGTGACAAGCTGCTCTAAACACGAACTGCTATAAAAAGGGACACCAGGAAATGTGAAACTTCACACAGATGTAAAACTGTGATTCACCTGCATAACATTGAAAATAAAACTATAAAGTAGGCAAGGATTACGGGAAGGAAATACAGTACGGCCAAACCAAAAGTGACACCAGACTCGTTCCCTGAGGAACACCATACAGTACATGATAGTTTAATAGTGTTAACATCAAATCTGAGGAGGAAATTGGAAAAGATAAAATAAAAGTTTTGTTTGAGATGGCGCTCATGTTGATGAGTTATGACTATTATTAGATTATTAGACATGAATCTGTTTGTAATCCTGATAGGGAACATTTTAAATGGTTGCTCTGACATCCGTGATTCCACCCTTGCATAATGTGGAACCTTAAATAAATATTGACCCAGGTTGTATTTAAGTGAATTCCAGCTTATTTCTTGCCAAAAGTAAGAGGAAATCTGGACCTTGAGTTCTGCAACTGCACATTTTTATCTGGGAAAACACTTAAAGTACAAGGCTAGGGATTTTTATTTTTCAATTTCATATGACTTTCATTCAAAAATGGCCTCTGTGCAAATGACCGACCATGTAACGCGTGTCCTCCCTTGTGCTCCTCCAGCTGTTCATGTGATTGCACATTTGTTGAACGTGGAGTGGTTCACCAGCAGCCGACAAGGTATTTACGACAAACTCAGCACTGCTCTGTCCAACCTGGACGACACAGGAAACACCACCTACCTGAACCCGATCCGCAACACAGAGGTAAGTTTCATCCTCTTTATTATAGTCAAACTATCCCAATGAAATACAAACAAATCTCAAATGTGGAAAATCTAAATTATAATCTCATATTTTCTTGCTTTTCTCATTTCTTATATTCGCATAAAGACATTTTTACAGTTTAACACATGTATAAAAATGTTAACATCACAAAATCTTTATTTATCCCATACGGATGGTAAATAAAAACAAGCTGTAACCAAGCTGTAATAGCCATGAGAGAATTGTAATGGAGTGAAAATAGCATTTTTTTTCCTTTTGCAGAATTAAATTAGAAAGTCATTTATCTTTTGACAAAATTGTTCAACCTCAGGGTGGAACTGGAATAATCAATCAGGATAACACTGTATGTCTGAGAATTATTTGTACCAATTCATCCAATAGTTAAGATATTTCATTCTGGATTAAACTCGTGGACCACCTTGAGTCCAGATCCCGGCGGTTAATGTGGCTGATGCAGTTGTCTGGGTATTAAAATATCTGACTGGTGAACCACACAAGAACTCTAATGGCACTCAGCAGAGCACAAATCTCCGACAAGACCCAACAGTCTCATTAAATGTAATCAAGCTTCACCAAATTGATAAATATAAGCTTCCTACAGAATCCTTTTCTTGTCTAGATCCATGAATTATTCTCTGAGAAATCAACAAAGATATTGAATAAGAGCTTACCTTGCAATGTTAGAGAAATAAAAAAAACTCCTGGATCCGCACCAGAATGTTACTGGTTCTCCCCTGACCCACACTGCCTCCTTCCATTAAATTGCATGGTAATCTGTCCAGTAGTCTTTAAGTAATCTTGGTCTTCATCCTCATCATGTAAACAAAAGTCCACGTGTCCACGTTCTTCTCCCTCTTCATCTTCTTCTTCTTCTCGTGTCTCAGAATCCGCAGCAGATCCCGACCTACTTTGTCTTCACCACCATCGCCGGCCTCACGGGCGTCATCATCACGCTGGCCCTCATCCTCATCATCACCTCCTCCATGGAGGTCATCAGACGCAGCTACTTTGAGGTCTTCTGGTACACACATCATCTCTTCATCATCTTCTTCGCCGGTCTCGTCTTTCACGGAGCCGGGTAAGGGAGGGGGGGGGGGGGGGGGGGGACGTGGTTTTGAGAGCTGTTGTTGTTGTTGTTGTTTTTGCGAGCTGGTCTTACTCCTTCGTCTCCTCCGCAGACGCATCGTGAGGAGCCAGAGCTCGACAACTCCGCCGCACAACGTCACCTTTTGTAAGGACCTCAGTGACGAATGGGGACTGATTCCTGAGTGTCCTGTCCCTCAGTTTGCAGGAGGGGCCCCTGGGGTTTGTGTTTTTGTAACTTACTCAGCTAGTTCAGCTGCCAGCACAAGAAAAGCCTCACATGATAACGGTCGGTTATATAATCACATTTTTCTGTCTGTTTTTTCAGACCTGGAAGTGGGTGATTGGTCCGATGATCCTGTATCTATGTGAACGTCTGCTGCGTTTCATCCGCTACATGCAGAGAGTCGAGTACAGGAAGGTGCGTTCGATTCGTGACTCACCTGCCGGTTTGCTGGGTGACTCTGCAGCTTCGAGTTCTCTAACTCCGCTCCCTTCCGCTCCACAGATCGTGATGCGGCCGTCCAAGGTGCTGGAGCTGCAGCTGGTGAAGAGCGGCTTCAAGATGGAGGTGGGTCAGTACGTCTTCCTCAACTGCCCGGCCATTTCTCAGCTGGAGTGGCACCCGTTCACCATGACCTCCGCCCCCGAGGAGGACTTCTTCAGCGTGCACATCCGCTCGGCCGGAGACTGGACCGACAAGCTCATCGACATCATGCAGAAGCTGCCAGAGGGAACTCAGGGGCCAAAGTGAGTACAAACCACAAGAAACATCTCTTCACTAAGCAGCCGCTGAGGTTGGAAATCAATACTCTTTACCTTAGGATCATGTTTGGAGGCAGCTCTGTACTTTTTGAGCACTTTTTTAAGAGAGAACGATTTACACATTCACTAAAAGGATCTATTGAGTTCATCTGAGATCATCTTAAATCAGATAATTCCACAGAAGCTCAAACTATGATCCTGCAGGGTTCCCACGAGGAGCAAGCCACATTAACACAGTACAGTTAAAACCAACAAAGCTAGAGTTTGAAACCTTTTTGGGGAATTACAGGAGATCTTTTCTGAAGCCTTGTTGTTCTTAAACAGGACACAAACAAATGTGAAAAGAAAACACATGCATTTTTTAATTAAGTGGATTTATCTCTATTTTGATGCATTGTTAACTGGACATGACATTGTACAGCGTTCCAGTTTTGATAATCCCGTTTAAAAATGTCGTAAATGAACAACATTGAACTCGGGACTCCACCAGCTCTGTGTTCTTTATTATTCTTCTCAACACGATGCCCCTTTTGAAACTACTAAAACAAACATTTAGTAAAAGATAAAACTCTCCTCAATCTACATCTCTCGGTTTATTTCAGGCTCCTGCACAGATTGAATTGAAATCACGTTGATTCATTAGTTTGCATAATGATCCACAGAAATGACATTAATGTTTTTAATGTTAAAATGATATTTACACCTTCGGTGAAAATGTCTCTTCATTTCAAGCCACCGCTGCAAATGTCAGCTGAGAAAACACATGACGACACAAGATCAGTGAAGTGGCACCACCTCTGTGCGGCTTTAGATCACATCAGTGTCACACTTAGTCCAAATTGTTATGGAATTTTTCTTTTCTGTATTCCGGGGAACTTAAAGACTTGTTATCGGTGTTAAGAAGGGATGTGTACACGATATGGTCGAAAGCTCCCGAGCTGCAGCGACTTAATGATCCTCGAGGTGAGATGATTGTATCACAGCTTGTGTTTAATAAAAAGCCAGTGTAAGGATGAGCTCTGTGAACCAGCTCAGACTGTACATGTTTGTTTGTGGCATTAAAGTGAAATTCTGCAGATCTGTCCCAATAAAAATACACAATTAATATAGAAATGTTTTAATATAGCTGCTGATTATACAGACAGATAGAATTTGTTCCCTTCAAGATCCAGGAATTGTTCCCTTGACAATCTGTGAATGTTAAAGAAGAAAGACAAATCTGCCCCTTTGTCTGGATCTTCACCCCAACAAAAGTAAAAAAAAAAAAAAAAAAAAGGTAGATGCTGCAAAAGACTTTTTGAATCAATGTTTTCTACATTTACTATTGTGGTTCAGTATATGCATTTTAATACTCGATGCTCGACCATCTAGTTGCTGCCTTGTTTTTCACTTCACTGTGTTTACCTTCCTGCAACTTCCTCGTGTTTCAAAGACTCGTTCATGGTTTCCTCGTCGCCGTTATCTCATCATGTCCTTCATCATCTGTCCTCAGGATGGCTGTGGACGGTCCCTTCGGCACAGCCAGCGAGGACGTCTTCGCCTATGAGGTCAGCATGCTGGTCGGCGCCGGAATCGGAGTCACCCCCTTCGCCTCCATCCTCAAGTCCATCTGGTACAAGTTCAAGGACTCCAACCCTAAACTGCGCACCAGGAAGGTAAAGACTTCCTCGTGGCGTCACCTGATACTGACATTTACACCTGAGCATCGATTTCACAACAACACAAGGCTGAGACTGACTAGCGTTCGCCTGTTATTGTCTCTAGTACAAAGCGTGTCTGTCAACATACGCCCACGTCGGAGGACGAGTCACCAGCAGCTCCGTAAAACCCTTTTTTTTTTTTACTAAGAGGCTCATTGTTCAACTGTCATGCTTTCTCTTTTCAGATCTACTTCTACTGGCTGTGCCGAGAGACACACGCCTTCGAGTGGTTCGCCGACCTGCTGCAGGTGCTGGAGAGAGAGATGGAGGAGAGAGGGATGGGGCAGTTCCTCACCTACAAGCTCTTTCTGACCGGATGGGACCAGAGCACCGTGAGTTCACGAACCACACGTCACGTTACTCAAGTCCGAAGGAATTCTTCTTAACCTGGGGGCCATAAATTAAATGTCCAACATCCCTGCACAATTCCAGATTCTGTAAGGTGCAACGGTCAATTGTTGCTCCACAGCTTTGAGCTATGACACACCTGACCTATAAAAGCTAATGACATCATCCTTGAGTCCAAGTGAACATTTGTGGAAATTTGGTGGAAATCCCCTTCCGGCATTCTTAATATAATGTGTCCACAGGAATGGGATGGCTGGAAAACCCTTAATCATAACTTCTCCTTAAAAAATCTGAACAAATTTCATATTGTCAGTTCTGCTAGTAAGCGACAGGATTATTTCAAAAATGCTGATGAAACAGGTGCATGTCAGGGTCGGTGGATTCACCCCCCCTTCAGTTTAACCGCAAAGTCCAGATAAGTGATGTCAGTTCAATTCAGATTGAACTCTTATTCTTCTCTCCACGTCGTCCCAGGCCAATCACGTAAAGGTTCGTTTCGACGAGGACACAGACGTGGTGACCGGGCTCAAACAGAAGACTCAGTACGGCAGACCCATCTGGGACAAGGAGTTCGAACAAGTCCGCAAAGAGAACCCCACGTAAGAGATTTATATAAGTTTTTAAATTGTTATAGAGTTGTTTAAGTGTCCGATGTTGGATCCTTCCTGCCCTGTATCAAAGCTTTGTATAGAGGTGGGACCCTTGGCTAACCTTCATCTCAGGTTAGCCACATGATGTCTTCAAAGGAAATAAAAGTAGACAGTCTCGGTTTTATTCTGTGCACTGACGCCAGCTAATTGTCCTTGAAGTTATTTCCTAACATGAACTCTGGAAAATGTCTGGAAAACTTGACATTTTCCAGAGTTTGTCTTTCACATGTGAAGAAGGCAGCAGGAGAGTGTTTGAGGTGTGGGTTCACTTGGACATTTTACATTTGCCAAAACTTAAAGTAAAAAGTTGGGACTTATGAAGAAACATGACGATGGGTCACAACAGCTTTTTCGTAAACACAAAAGATGGAGAGCCACAAATATGATCTTGGATATAAGAATGAGTTTGGATAAAATCAAACTTAGAATTGAACTTAAATGTTTCCATCGCCGCTATTGATGACATTTTCCCCAATGAAAGTTTGGCCTCTGAGATTGAACTCTCCCTCTGTTTGTCTGGCCGACGTCCTCAGGTCCGTGGTGGGGACTTTCCTCTGTGGCCCTGCAGCTCTGGCTTCCATCCTGGACAAGAAATGTGCCAAATACTCAGACGTGGATCCTCGGAAGACCAAGTTCTACTTCAACAAGGAGAACTTCTGAGCAGAGCGAAGCCAGGAGAGAAGCATTTTGTTTGCTGTGGATTAAATGAAGACGGGTACTGGTGACGGAGCTGCCTGACACAGGGCACTGGGTGTGTTTTAGCACGATGATGATGTTGAGGCGTGGAGTGACCTCATTTCTGCAGCGCCCAGGAAATGATGAAACTATGAATCCTGAGCTCAATGTGCACTTGACTTCAGACTCTGTGCTGTCAATTACACCTGTAATCTCACTGTATCATTAACCCTAAGTGGGGCAAACTTTCTGGTTTCGAAAACAATGGTTGATTATAACCGGTGACACTGGCTGCTGTTTCCTTATTAACAGAAAGTGAACCAGAAGGAAGTTGTGGTGGTAAGTTATAAATACTGACGTGATTTTCATTCATTTCCTTTCTTGTTGACCAATGTTGAATAAAAAAAAAAAAATGTTTAATTAAGAGATCCGAGTATTTTGTTTGTTTTTTATTGACAAAACAATATTCAGAAAGTTTCCAACACAATAATATGAAAACAGCTTTTGGGGGGGGGGGGGGGGGGGGGGGGGGGGAAACGAATTAAACTTACATTTTTCAACATTATCCGCTCACAAGTTTTGCTTATTCTTGAATCCACAAGCTCCAACTTGACTCTTTCCTACAGAAAACAAACCATATGATAAAAAAAACTATACAACGACTGTAAGAAAAGGAATCTTCAGATGTGTTGAAGCTGCAGGGGACAGGGTCCGTGTTGAGCCCTGAAAAATTATAGAGGAAGGAAAACAGAAATCATGAGTTGCTCAGTAAGGATTCAAGAACGTTTCCAAAAGGTTAACATTTGAGTGAAGCGGGTAAAAAAAAAAAGAGAAACTCCACCTGACGAGGGTCTTTGTACGTCGGGTCTTCACGGTGCACCCCCCGCAGTCTTCTGAATCTGCTCTTTGAGGATGAGAATGCTCTGCCGCTGCTCTGGGGGCAACATGGCGATCTGTTCAGGGGTCAGCTGCAGTACCTGCATGATCAGGGCGGCCTAGAAAACAAGGGACACTTTTAGGAGGTGAAAGTTGTACGAACCATTCAATCAGCGTTGTGATAATAATCCAAATGCACTGCTGGGTTTAGATTTAATTTTTTAGTTCAGTTAGAAAGTTTATTTTAAAACAGACAAAAAAAGGACGTAAGGTTTAATATTTACAAAATATACAGCTTACATTTGAACTACAATAATAATTTAGTAATTTACATGCGTTGCAATGATAATTCTGAAATGAAAAATGAGTTGTTATATAAGTAAAGGACAATGAGCTCGTCAGTTGTCAGGACGTCGCGGCTCATTTAACATGCATCACAATATGAATTTGCGTCACGGTATCTTTTACAAATCTGTCCACACCTAGTTTCTACACAACCAGAAGAAAAGGAAAACTATCTCTTTATATTCGATGTAAACAGGAAAAGTCAGAATTCCTTTTGTTGTTTTGTTACACCAGAAAATTCCAGCTTCGATTACACAAGCCCTGTTTTGTCCTTCAGGTTCACAGGATGACTTGCATTTAGTGAACGAGAAGGAAAACAGGAAGCAGCATATCCAGACATAAGATATTTGGATATGATGAAGAAGGTGATGATTCCTGGTGCAGTTTGTCAGAAGGCAGGGGAGTTGGTTTGTGACACCCACCTTCTCCTGGTCCTGTGTGGAGACCTGAGTCTGACCCGGACTGAAGCCGCCGCCCGATGGAGGAGCACCAGAACCCTGCAGAACACACACAGTCAGTCTACACTCTTCATCCGGAGAGGGACAATCACCTCAAACGTATTTCTTCCCTCAAGAACTCTATGACTTTCACAATGTTTTTAATTTAATGCGAAGTTATTGTTTATTTAACCGGGATCTTCAGACTAGTGATATAAGGGTCAAGTGAGGAAAGATTAAGATTCGCTGTAAGAAATTAAATAATCTGTCTACTGCAAATAAACAGGAAGAATACATTTCGACAATAAGACAATAGAAGTAATTAAAGGCAGTGAGTTCCTCATCAAATTTAAATAATAAATATAGAATAACCACAGAAACAAAAGTGATGTGAAGATACATCTGACTTGTGTGGTAGAGGCTGTGGCTAAGAGGGGGACAATATCTATTTACTTTAGTTCTGGTCACTATTCCTACAGTTGGTCCAAGAGATTATTTTGTAACAATCAAGACCTGAATGGGTCTGAATCCTCTTCTGGTTTTAGCCACAGCTAAACTTTTAAATCACATTAGCGGCAAACATTGAAAAACAGCCATGGCAGACTGAGACTTGGGGAGCTGCTGTTACCGGTCTTGCAGGTGGAGGAGCGTTAGGACCCATGCTGTGAGAGGGGGGGCCTTGCATTGGCCCTGCCATGGGAACCCTCTGCGCAGCAACTGGCCCACGAGTATCCATCGCCCTCGGGTCGCGACCTGCAGAATGAAACAAAACCCCACCTGGCTGAATACTGAGTGAACCACTGGTCTGTACATGAAGAACTGAATATGTGATCTGCTTCTACACACGTTGACCTCAACGACAATAAAGATAAATGAGGGAAGAAGTGAATTCAAAGAAATCGACTTGTCTTCGTTGAAGCGTAACCATAGTGGTAGGAAGAGAAAATTGGGGCCGAAAATGCATTTGAAAATAATTTAAACTCCAATAAGTTTGGGGTTGGCGCGTTTGCAGAGCAGTTACCTCTGGTTTCCATCGGAGGTCCCCGTTGCTCCATCATCGGGGGCCCTCTTGGGTCACCAATCATGTTCCGGGGTTCACCCATAGGTGGGCCCCTCATGTCCATCGGGGGTCCTCTCATATCTGGAGGGGGGCCACTTGCCATCGGGGACATGTGTACAGGTGGGGCTTGGTGTTGTGGTGGAGCAGCCATGTAGCCGCGGCTAAATGGGCACGCAAAAAAAAACAAAACAATCATGTTTGTGAAAAACAAAGTCGGCGAGTCACTGAGAGCTGAATTAAGTTACTGGAAATGGAGCATTTCCTTCTGCTGCTGCCAAAACATACACTGCAACTGATACAGGGTTTCTGAGGCCAACGCTGAATTTAATACTCCAGACGTTTTTCAGGCACTGTGGCATTTACTGATGTGACAGATCCAAATCCTGAAAGAGGGAGACAGTGAGGGAGACATGCAGCAGAGAGCCGGGACGGAAATGAAGCTACAGCCGCCACTGGCATTGTCTGTACTCTGAGGCACTAATATTCTAGACTACAAGTCAAATTGTCTCTACTCCAAAAATCAACACAACCAGTTGAGTTATCAATGAAATGTGATGTTAACTTAATTTCTTACTTGGGTTCTATGACCTCTCCAGTGACAGACAGCAGAGTTCCCCCTCTGGGGTCATTAGGACCATCCCCCAGCAGGCCTCTGGGGGGGATCCCACCTGGTCCTGAGAGCAGAAAAAACACATATTCAACAACACAAATACACAACGTTAAAAAGGCACGTCTCTATTCACTGACCAGGAAAGGATTGATGACTAATCCACTAAAAGGGCTGGAATTCCGAGCAAGTGAAACCACACAGAACATTTTTAAGAGATGAGTGTTTGCCAAGGATGGAGATTTATGGGTTTAGAACGATCGCGATAAGTAGGGAAAAGTAAACATAGCAAACTGCCACAGCCCGACAACACAACAGGAGACATGAGGAGGAGCAACAGGGCAGAAGAAAGAAGAAAATTGTGTCGAATTTCAAATTAAAGGGAAGAAAAGTTTCATATCACATATCTCATGATGTAAAAACTATCCCCCCACAGATAGTGAATCTGACATGAATATTAATCCGGTGATCACAAACAACATCACGGGAAAATAACCATGAAGTTTGATTTTATAAGATGCAGAGACAGACTGTTCAGGATGTGATTCATCACTGCAGCAAAATCCGTCTTTCATGAAAAAACGCCAAAATGTGACGGAGGTGAATCAAAATCCCCACATGCTCCTGCCTGGGGAGAAAACAGGAGTCACCCCTGCACAAGCACTGCAGAGGAACAGGGACAATCAACTACCAGCCCAAGTGGACAACCTGCTGTGCTGAGCTGATGAGGCCCCCTGGGGAATTTTCAGCCTCCTTCACAGAATCCTTAGGTGCAGACGTGGACAAAGGTGAAGTGCTCTCTTTAACTGGCGACCATCAGGCCGTACAATGCAGTCCGACCTGTAGAGTGCTCCGGGGCGAAACCTGCTCCGTCTGCACCGACTGGCTTGAATCCTTAAGGAGCTATTTCTGCAAGTGACATGTACGTGTGCACTTTGTCCATCTACAACGGCGACAGTTCTGATAACAACACTGGCTAAATATTTAAATCACAGTATATTCACCTCAAGTATCTATTAGAAGTTTGTGTTTTCTTGTTTCAATTACACTGCATATCAATTTCTTGTCGGAGAACTGTCGGTGCTAATTAAATCATGTTTCTTGCACTTCTCGATTGACAGCTCCCCATCAATTAATAGTAGTACTATTGACTGAGGAATCTGATGTATATTTGTATTTCCTATGTGATAGTACAGACTAACTGATTTTCCACATGAATCTAGTTGCATGAAACGGGACAAGATAAACAAGTATCACTTTACAATGAACTAAAGGTCATGTGAATTTAAAACATAGCGATTAATCAACCACTAATCACTGCATGTAAGTCACACCCATTTAAAATAAAGGCGTTTGGCTTCAACAGCAACACAAACTAATCATGCAAAGACACTCCCAGCCCAAAGTTCTATTTGTTGCTTCGCATGCAACCACCACGTTCTGCTGCAGCTACGCTAATTTATCTTTGTATAAACAGGCTCGATAACGGCTTAAATGTCTTAAGGGATCATATGAGAAAGTGGACGTGCATTCTAAAAACCTGTACGTCCTAATTTCAGATGTGATGTATGTTTGGACAGTGGCCGCTCAATAGCAGTCCTACGACCGGACTGAACTGAGGGAGGATAGTGATACCTGGAGGACGCTCGATGGCCGCCTGGCCAGAGGATCCTGTGGGAGAATGCTGAAGGTTTCCTGAGCCAGCAGTAAAGTGAAAAGAACAGGAGACACAAAACTCAAGAAAGCAAAGCAACACTGACAAGTTTGAAGCGTGCTCATTTAACACACATGCACACACAGGGTTGTATTTCTATCTTAGTAAGGACACTCAGACATAATATATTCCCTAGCCCCTTACCATCCAAACTAAGTGCCTAACCCAAACACTTACCTAAACCTCATTAAAACTCTAACCCTAAAAAAGTGAGGACTAGCAAAAATGTCCTCACTCTGTTGGGTCTATAGTTAAAATGGCCCTCACAAAGAACTACAGGAACATACACAAACACACATATTCAGCCACACATAAACACACACACTTGAAGAGGGGAACTTGACATTAGACAATATAAACCAAATGTTTAGGGGTAATAGAAAGTTTCTGTTCTAGATCCTCAAGAGTCGAGTTGACTACATCTACTAATCACAGGCCTCTGGTGACACCTAGTGACTCCAGTGAGACATTACGCTATAAAATGAGGTAAAATTATGCATCAACTATGGCAAAAGAATATTTTTCAGTATGTATCTATATTTTTGGGTGTACTTCAGTTGCGAATGTGTTTTAAAAACATGGACTTTCAGAGATGTAACTACTAAATTAATTGAAGAGAAGTTGTAACCACTGCAATGCACGACTGTACCTTTGTTCAAAAAAGTTCTGAGAATAACAGCTAAATCCATGATGGTGATTTGCTTAGATCACAAACTTGACGTTTTTCATATTCATATTCATCATTAACATTATTTGACATTAACTGGGTATCAAATGTTGGATCTCAACCAGTCTGAAGTTTAATTTGAGCAAAATATACAGCATTGCCTTTTTTTATTAGTAAGAAAAACTTATCTTCAACCTACAATTCTTATTAACCTTTTACTTCTTATCAGAGACGATAAATCAATAAAGGGAAAATTAAAACGGACCAAAGATCAGTTTGTGGTCAAGTGAGACGGACGCAATGAAACACTCATGCTGCACACACTTCTCAACGAGCTCAGTGAATGATATCTGGAACATAAGGATGATGCTTTCACAACCAGTTGAGTTGCTGATGCAGCTTGATGTTTACCTGGAGGTCCGACTGGTCCTGTTCCAGGTCCCGGACCCGGTCCAGGAATTGGTCCTGCGACAGCACCCATGTTGGGGGGCTGCATCATCTGAGGGGCTCCATTAACATGCATTCCAGGCTGATAATATTCCGAAAATTTAAGAAAAGAAAAAAAGAATAGAAATATCATAGAACACAGCAACAAATTTACATATATTCCTTATCAGAGCCATTTTTACAGAAACAATCCCTAATGTTGTGATTTGACACGACACCAAAAAAATTACAAGGCAAAGTTCACCTTTGATCAACTTTATTTCATTGACAAGTTGAGTAAATTATCATACAAACACGGCAAACAGTAGCATCACTCTCCAACACCATTTCCAGTTTGTGACCAAAATGTACTATTTATTACCCAGCACAGAACTGTGACGTGTCATATTTTCGGGCCAAGTTCAGGGAAGTTTTGTGAACGTGTGAAAATGCATGAAAGTGACTACTCACCAGAGGCTGGGGCTGAGACACTGGCATGCTGGGTTGTATAGGAGGTGGATTGATCGGCGGCCCTCCTCCACTCTGTGCGCTGGGAGCCAGAGACTGGACTTGGGTTTGACGGTGGAGCATTTTCTGTATACGGAGCAAATGGACAAGAATCCCTGAGTACCGAAGCGCAGACTAACATTTATCGCTACTGTCCAATGACAAAGTCGCAGTTGAATAAAAGTAGGATTTAACTAATCTCTTCATTCTCAATCTGGCTTCTCTCACCAAGGCTATCTCAGGGTCGACGATCCGCATGACCACCTGGGCCTGCAGCAGAGCGTAAGACAGCTGAGGGTTCTGCAGCAGCATGTTCCTCGCCTCCTGGGGACTGTTCTGCACACACAGCTGGAGAGAGACAAAACCACATTGTCACCAGACAGAATCTGGTAAATTATGTCATAATCTACATGAAAAATATCAAAACTGGCAGAAGAAAAAAAAACATCATTGCTGCGTGAGATGTTTTACTTCTTGACAGGTTGAAAACAATCTCTTTAGACTTAAGTTGTTTGTGGACATGTGCTGCAACAGCACAGAACATTAGACAAAGGCAACAATATCGGTCACATTATGATGGGGAGCTCAAACACCCGCACTCTGATCAGCATGTGGTGCTGTCCGACTGACACAGGCTTCGGTGCACCAAACACTTTTCCAGTCAGGAGAAAAATGTCTGCAGTGTGTTGTTTCTTTGAGCTTAATGAAGCAGACTGCCAGCTGTGCAAAGATAAGGCTTCTCTGGCAGAGCTGCGAGAGACAGGCTCTGCACAGCCTCTGTTAATGAAAGCAAAGGAAGAGCATTTCCATAATGTTGTCATCCTGCAGGTGATTCAAACAGAGAGAAATGCTTGTGCCCATCTTTTCTTGGAATATAAAAAAGAGCAAGCAGCAGGAAACATGCAGCCTGAGAATGTGCATTTGTGAAAAGGAACATTACAATAGCTTCACCGTGAGTCCTCATTAGATATGTTGTTTATACAAACATATGGCATAAAAGCGACATTATAATATATATAAATGCCACAGATGTGCCAGTTCCAGAGGTTGGGTCATACCTAACTGAACTGGTAAGGGAACCTCTTAGCATCTTATTTAGACTTTGGAAATTGCTAAATTAATCAATTGAAATTGTATAAAAGAAGAAATTAATGGAAAGGAAAATGTCTCCATTAGTGTGAGACCAGTATTATCCTGACAAAATGCAAGAGAAAGTCAGAAAAGCAAACCAACCTTCATCTGTTTCATGAGTTCAAACATCTGCTCTGGAGGCAGACTGGCCACGGCTCTGCTGATGGACTCCGGGGCCTCCTCTGTCTGCACATGGTCTCCATAAGGCGACTCAATAATAGGGGTTCCTGTCCCCAAACCTGAGCATGAAAAAAATTTCAGAGCACTGCAGAATTCTTACAAAAAATCTTCTATTTGAAAGAAAATCAGCACCTCTGATTGAAATAGTGTCAAAAAAAAAGAAATCATACGCACACATACTTTTGAGCTCCTCCTTGTTTTTCTCACTGGCTGCATTGTCAACACGGAGAGCTCGACCGCTGAACTCTCTCCCGTTCAGGTTCCGCATGGCACTGAGGGCCGTCTCCTGGTCCTGATATTCACAGAAGCCATATCCCTTCGGCTTGCCTGTCTCCCTGTCATATACTAACCTGAAAACCAGAGTGACGATGACAATGAGGTCAATCGCCACTTGCTGAAAGTTTACCAACATGAGCTGGCAGGGGGTTCTTCTTCAACTTTGAAATACAAAATCTTAGGAGCTTGAACTGGCGATTTGACCGAGAAAGGGCTGACATTAAAAAGAGAACAGTGGTTCATAGTTGGACTCTGGTTATAGGGCACATCAAATAAATAAAAAGGTAAAGAAGAGGATGACACACACTGAAATTGTTCACATTGAATATAGCATGTAACACATACCATTGAAAGGTAACTCAAACTAATGTGTTCTAATAAAACAGTCCTGTAAGTACTTCTACCTTCAGGAATGTTATATTATGTAAAACTGCCATAAAGTATATTAAGTCAAATGTGTGATACTTTAGCAGGATCTTCAGTCAGTGGTGCTGTTGCATGGTGTTCCTATTATCCACCAAAATATACACCAAAAGAAACAGTCACTCCAGGATAACCACCACACATCAGACAAGCTTCTTCTGTTTACAGTTTTAAGATGCAACTCAAGACTTAAATCTATGAGCTTGCTTTGAATAAATGTTGTATTTTTTTAACAACCATTGCTTTTGTTTATTTATTTTAACTTGTTTTTATACCCTTTGCTAGTATTATGCTTTTAATCCTAAGTCTTTGTTTTATTGCTAAACTGTTATTGATCTGTCTTATTTCCTTTTATTGTGAAGCACTTTATGTATGAGAGGTGCTGTATAAATAAAATGTATTGCTATTATAGTTAAAGCTTTGTGTACCTTATAAACTGATAACTGAGTGTATACAGGTACAAATCATGAATCGTGCTATGTGAGGAGACAACACCAAATGTCCGGGGAAACATAAAGGAATACACGTGATATTGACACTTTGATGGAGTATATTATTATTTATGAATTGAGGTTTAAGTGCCCAGTGTTTGGATGAAGCTTCCCTTTCACTCACCTGAAGCTCACAACGAGTCCCACTTCAGAAAATATGTCTTTGAGCTGCTCCTCTGTGGCTTCATACGGGATGTTCCCCACTAAAATATAAATACAGAATTATAAGTTAAATTCACAAAAAGGTGACAATAAATAAAATACAACTTTCCATTTTTAATCTCCATGGCAGTGTAAAGTTTTGACTCCTCGTTGTGTTCGGCTAACGGCGACACTAGCCTCGTTAGCAGGCGTCCATTCATCAGCCGCTACTTTATCGACTTGTTGCGTGTTTAACTGATTTAACGGGAAGAACCGGAGGGAGCACTGGGGCGGGGGTACTCACCGAACACGGACCGTAACGACCGGTCGACGGCTGGATCTCTGTTGGCGGCGATAGCGGCGGCTGCGGCGGCGGCAGCTGCAGCGGCGACGTTCGCCATTTTGAGGGGGACAGTAAGCGATGCGACACCAGGAAGTGAGAAGGAGACAATGTCCGGTAGTGCGGGAGGAAACGGATCAGATTTATTTATTAAAAAACAGCGTCAGAGTGGAAATTCTCCGCTAATTGTGTTTTTAGATTGAATATTTAATATTTAAGATGAAATAAAAACCGAAGGTGGTCGTTAAAAAAGTCAAAGGAAAGAGTTCGGGCGGTAGGGATGTAGATGGCGCTGTTGTCCCGCTCGAGTGGAGCCCGCGGACCTGGTGGAGACGGACTGAAGCGGCTGCGGTGCTCGAACCAGACAAATGGCTCCTGGTCAGGGGCGTTTCTAGGGTTGAAAGAAAGGGGGGGTTTAGCACCTAAGGATGCTGAATGTTTGCGCCCGCAAAAATTCAGCATCCTTAGGGGCTAAAAGAAGTAGGAGTTCAATCTTGCCTTCTATTTTTCTTCCACAGATGGCGACATAATTCTGAAGACCCAAGTGTTTACGGATGACGATGTCACCTTGTGTTATCAGCATCAGAGCGGCAAACACAAACAAACCCCAGCTTCTTTAAAAACGGAGCATTGATTGACTCTAACAGTTCGTCCGGTTCAGACCGAGTCGTAAAGATGACTCTTAAGAATGTGACACGGGAAGATGAAGGCTTCTACAGGTGTGCGTCCCACTACAGACAGCTGCAGAGTCCAGAGAGCTGGTTATCAGAGAGACCGGACAGAGGTCAGCTGAACATCGTCACTCTGCTGTGTGTTCTATAGAAGTGGATCAGTGTCACATATCAACTGTTGTTTCTTTTAGGAAACTTCACATCAGAGGAGACTCCAGCCTCCACTGTTATTTTTCTTATTCATATACATCTACTTGTTTTGGAGGAAATACTCAATATTAATCAACACATTTTTCATTATTGAGTGAAGCCTTTTGGTTGTCTGGTTCTCCTCCTGCTCTGTCTTTTCATCAAGGTCTAATTTCATCAGGAAGATCCCTCAGGATCTAATGAGATGAAAGAAACTACAATGGGACTCAGTAGAGCGCATATTCACCAAGGCCCAGCAGTCCCCTTAAATACAATCAAGCTGCACCAAATTTCACACACTCATAGATATCAGTCCTCTACATACGGCAGATTTTTTTCATTAAGGTCCAAGAATTATTCCCTAGGAAAACGTGGCTGGATCGGCTTAATACCAAAATACAGTGGGCCCTTTCCTGACACTTACTACATCTGTCCGCCAAGTTGATTGGAAATCCAATTGTTGTTGTTATTATAACAGTTTTATTTATTTAAACAAGTATTATGTCGTCTTGATCAGGTTCCTGGAAATGGATCATTGCTTCATGTGGGGTTCTACTTCTGATCGTCATTCCTTTGACTGTTTGGCTCGTTTGTCACTACAGGTTAGTATTTATAAAATCTTCATCCGTCTTGACTTCCTACTTTCTACTGCATGAACGACAAGCCCAACAGGTGGTGAAGTAAATGATTCACTGCCTGTTGTATTTTCCTGAAGGTACCAGAAGTTCTGCACTTGGAGCTGCTGGCCAGTTTCCAAACAGGAAGTTCCAGCAGGGGTGCTTCCTGCCACCAAGTTGGATGTGACGGAGGTAAAGTGGGACCTGTCCTGGATGGAGATGTCCAAACTGTTGGAAAAGGATTCTTATTGTGGCACTTAAAGGGAAACTCTCTTCTGAAGCCCAGAGACTTAACTATTGGGTCAAACCTATGAGAAAGCTCAGTCAGTGCTGCAATTTGTAGTATTTGATGGTCACATGTCAAAATAGTGCTGCCTGATCTATTTTTGAATTGAATTAAATGAGATGTTTAGAATTTATAAGGATGACTACATTTGCTGATGGTGCAGATTTGATGGCTTCCAATACAAATGTTATTGTTTCAGTTGTCACATTTGTCAATGTCAATACTCTTGCACATTTAAACGTCTCTCCTTTGAGTACATTTTGAAACTAAGAATCGTATTTGTTATATCTTATTATCTAATCATTAATATAATTGACTGTTCTAAATCATTTTACATGTATCATTTCTCCTGTGTTTTTTCGAGGTTCCATGTTGTTTGCTCCCTTTGAATCGTTATTTGCTATTTCTTGTCGTCTGAAGTTATAAAAAGTCATGGAAATCGTCGTGCTTGTTTTATATCTTTTAAGGCAGAACAAACAACTACCAAGAAACTAGAAATAACTATAAAGATTAACCAAACAAATGAAGTTCATATATTCCAACAGCCTCTATAGCGGTCAAACCAGTTAGGCCTCATTGATAGACCATGTTAGCTACCAATTTGTTGCATTTTGCAGTAATAGATCACTACAAACAGTACACGTCTTCTTAAATAGACCTAAAATCAACTTTAGACAGAAAGATGTTAAGAATCTCCAGTACTAAGAATCTAAAACAGTAAAAATTAACTCTGAGATGTTTTTGAAATCCGACCTTCAAAATCATACTGTCATGCCATGTGTAAGGTAGGGCAGTCGGTGGATGAACAGAATGTGTGTCCATTCATCGTTGAGGAAGATATCAGGAAGTCCTACTGACAAACATTGTTGTGCATTTTAAAGAACAAAGTATTTTCATGTGAGAGAACAAGCATTTCAATGAAAACTAGGGCTGCGCAAAATGATCAAAATGTCATATCCTCTTGTAGAAGTCATTTCATATCCAGTTAATCATATGTATTGTAATTGGTCATCCGTCTCCGTGATTCTTTAGGTTTTGTTTGAGCTCTGAGTTGTATTACTCTCATCCATAGACACCTAGGAAGGTATTTTCTGCTGCAAAACACTTGTGCAATGGAATTTGTGGTTGTAGAAAATCGTCTTATCTTAAATATTCTCCATACAGTGTGACATGAACCTCTTGGTAAAATAAATTTAAACTATTTAAGTCTGAATTTTGTTTGGAAATATCCTGGGTTGTATAATGTTCACATGTTCGTTTGTGATGAAATACTGCGGCTAAGAGTTACACGACGAAATGAACAATGTATTTTGTTTCATTTATTACATGCATATGTTAATGAATATAAACATATATGTAAATATATATTGTATATATATATATATATATAATATATATAATATGTATATATATATATATATATATATATATATAAATACTAAGACAAGAAGGTGATAAGACAGGAGCCATTAAAAAAATTAAAGATCAGATGCTGCAAGAATGACGCAATTAAAAGTCCACCAAAATGAAACGTCCTGTTTTTATTTACAGAAATAAATGATCGCAAAACTTCCTCATCAGTAGGTGGTTATATCACCATAGCAACCAGATGCTAAGATTTGAAATAGAAGATTATTTTGATTGACAGGGACACTCTCTCAATACCTCCTTTGATGCTTTGATGAACAGCATCAAAGTTGGTATTTTGATAGGAGACCTCTGATTGGCTGTTGATTGCTTTAAATACTGTTACATTTTAAGGCTATTGCACTCTGACCTTGACTGAGGTAAGTCATGTCTCACCCTCTCTCTGTGTTTACCCAGCATGCTAACCAATACAATTCAGGGTCATTATTCAAGTTTGAAATTAAACCACTGTATAATATGAAGCTTCTGCTGTTACATGTTGATAATGTGCGGTTTTCTGTTGCTTTTATGACAAATGTGAAAATATTGTTGCTGGCTTCTTTTGTGTTTTCTGCTGCTTATCTTAATGAGTGATATGTGTTAACGTGATGCTAAGTAGCTTTAAGTCGCCGAGGCCAGGCAGAGCGAGGCATTGTGGACAAAACACCTGTAGCACCAGGAAATGTTCCCATTTCACATCTTATTCTACCAAACGATGTGTTTTGTAACATTGGGAAGATTAACCTTGGTGTTTAACTTTAGTATTTAAGATAAAGTAAAAAAACAACAGCTTCCATCACTGCCAATCAAATTCAGATTAAAATTCAAATCAAAGGGGCTTGGTGCCATGGTGATTGATGAGGGAAGTTTTATTTCCCCAAAAAATTTACTGGTGATTTTTTGGTTAATGTGTAGTTTGAATGTGTTGAAGGACAAGTTGACGGA
The DNA here is from genome assembly GCF_947347685.1 of Pleuronectes platessa. Classification (NCBI taxonomy): domain Eukaryota; kingdom Metazoa; phylum Chordata; class Actinopteri; order Pleuronectiformes; family Pleuronectidae; genus Pleuronectes; species Pleuronectes platessa. The sequence continues at coordinate 20,953,968 of NC_070633.1, forward strand.
AGCTTAAGTTAATGCTAGGAGCACATTACATGAGGTGTGTCGCTCCTTTAAGGAAAAAAACAATCCCTCTCTATTGGGTCTAATGTTATTTCAGAGAAAACTTTTCTGGAAGGAGCATCAACTTGCATAACTTGCTCACACGGTCCCATTTTTTTACTCTCACAAATTTCAAATATATCTGTGTGTCCGGCAAAGTCTTGGAATTCTCCCGATGTCTTTATTTCACAGATAGGACTTATAGTTTCTGAATTATAGTTGTTTGAGTGGTGCACTCAGAGTTTAGATTTCTCTCTTGTCCCAGTGAGGAGAGAACCGGTGCATTCAGTTGAGTTTCCATGGCAACCAGATACACAAGTAGCAGAAGGGGAGTCTCTCTCTCTCTCTCTCTCTCTCTCTCTCTCTCTCTCTCTCTCTCTCTCTCTCTCTCTCTCTCTCTCTCTCTCTCAATCTCAATCCCTCGCTTAAACCAGCCAGTCTGTCTCTCTCTCTCTCTCTCATTCTCTCTGCATGTGTCTCTCTATCTGTGTCAATTGTTTTATATTGAATGTTTGATAGATCAAATTCACCTAAATCTTACACACTATTTCATCCTGTCACCTGCAGACATAAAGCCTTTTGACTTCAAGTTCCAGACAAGAGCAGAAACTTCTTCGGAAAATAGTGAATCAACTCATCCAACAGCTTCTTCAAAAGATAGATCTACTCTCTGTGGTGAACCATGGAGAAACCAGATATTCTGAAGATCCTCAATGACGAACTCCTCACAGCTTACAGGAAGATCAATGCTCTTAAGGAGGAGGTGTGGCAGCTGCAAGACCAGCTTCAAGACAGAGATGAGTTCATAAAGATGGCGGTGGAGAAGGAGAAGGAGAAAGAGAAGGAGAAAGAGAAAGAGAAGGAGAAAGAGAAGGAGAAGGAGAAGGAGAAGGAGAAGAGGAAGGAGATTGAGACCGAGACCGAGAAGGAGAATGAGATCCAGGCCCTGACGGAGAAGGTGGAGCAGCTGGAAAACCAGCTGAAAGAGAAAGATGTTGTCATAGCGAAGGAGGTGAAGAAACGGCGCGCTCGCCTCAGGGCCTATCTTGACTGCCTTGCTGAGCTAACTGACTGTCAGGCCAAGGTTAAGCTGATGGAAGCAAGGCTGCACCAGGAGCGACCCCAGCCTGATACCGGATGTAGCAGTGAGGTGGAGGTGGAGAAGGAGAAGGAGAAGGAGAAGGAGAAGGAGAAAGAGAAGGAGAAAGAGAAGGAGAAGGAGAAGGAGAAGGAGAAGGAGAAAGAGAAGGAGAAAGAGAAGGAGAAGGAGAAGGAGAAGGAGAAGGAGAAAGAGAAAGAGAAGGAGAAAGAGAAGGAGAAGGAGAAGGAGAAGGAGAAAGAGAAAGAGAAGGAAAAAGAGAAAGAGAAGGAGAAGGAGAAGGAGAAGGAGAAGGAGAAGGAGAAAGAGAAGGAGAAGTACAAGGAGAAGGACAAGGAGAAGGAGAAACTTGTGACGATCTACAATGTCGAAATCCTCCGAGCCAACAGGAACATTTTGATTCTTAAGGAGGAGGTGTGGCGGCTGGAAAACCATCTTAAAGACAGAGATGATATCATAAAGATGGCGGTGGAGAAGGAGAAGGAGAAGGAGACGGAGAAGGAGAAGGAGAAGGAGAAGGAGAAGGAGAAGGAGAAGGAGATTAAGATTGAGACTGAGGCCGAGAGGGAGATGGAGACGGAGAAGGAGAATGAGATCCAGGCCCTGACGGAGAAGGTGGAGCAGCTGGAAAACCAGCTGAAAGACAAAGATGTTGTCATAACGAAGGAGGTAGAGAAAGGGCATGCTCGCCTCAGGGCCTATGTTGACTGCTTGGCCGAGCTCACTGACTGTCAGGCCAAGGCTAAAATTCTGGAAGCAAGTCTGCACAAGTGAGCAGTGAGGTGGAGGTCCACATGGAGAAGGAGAACGAGAAGGTGCTTGCTTCAGGGCCGAAAGGAGACGAAACTGCAGCAGGAGAAAACTCCAACTATGGGACTGAGCTACAGAAAGGAGGAGGCCGAGATGAGCTGGAGGAGAGAGAAGAGGTGGAGAAGCCCCCGCCCTCACCCTTTTTCTACTCCTCAAAACAAACCCCTCCCCTGTCCCCCTTTGTACATATTTGAAATGATCTAATGATGTGTTGTAAATATGTTAAACTTTTTGAATAAAAATAACTAGTATAGTAACATCTACCTCTGTCTTTCTGAATATACACACAGGATTCATTGATCAATTAACACAGTGTTGGAGTGAAACAAATCAGTGTGATTCATTTAGTTTGCTACTATTCATATGAACACAGCAGAGCATAGACAAACAATGTTTCTTAACTTTTTTACATTTGGTCAAATCTATATATTAATTATGACAACAATACAATAATAATACTATCATCTCATCTGAGGGCCCACCCATCACACTGACCACGCCCATCTGACACGCACACACACTCACGCACACACACACATGCACACACACACATGCACACACACACACACACACACACACACATACACGTACACACACACGCATACACACACGCACGCACACACACACACACAAGTCATTATCATTTATATATTTACTGTATATATACACATTTATTTCAATTTATTCATGGTTGAGGTCAATATCAGATCAGAAGACATGTTCATGGCCCTGAAGTCAATTTAAAATGACATGTAGCATGTTAGAGTTATAAATAACTTGTCCATGTGTAAAACAATAGTTTAATTAAAAAAAAAAAAAATCACAATAATTATTTTGGGGGGCTGAAGCACATTTTAGGGGGGCTTCAGCCCCCTAACAGGCCTAACGACGCCCCTGCTCCTGGTGAATAGCTGGTGAGTGTTTCCTCACGAGTTAATCATCTGTAACGTGTTTACTAGCTCCCGTGGTTCACTCGCTCTCTGAGAGGAGGCGACGGGGGCCGGTTGTCTGTTGGTCTGAGGGGAGTTATTCTGCAGTTCTTCATCAACTCTCTGCTTTTCCCTCGTCAACATGGACGATAAATATAGAACAAGTAAATACATTGTTATTAAGTCAGTGTTAAGTTAGTTTACTCTGTGTTTAGTTTACTAACTGTGCTTTAAAGTTTGAAGTTGAAAAAAAAAAATAAGCCAATTTGCTGCAGGTGTTTTCAAACCCAGGTGTTTTCCATACAATCTAAATGTGCTAATTTAATCCATGAATGAATATCTGATTAATAACAATAAACCCCCCTTGTAATTAATCACACATCCATTCATTGATCAATCCTTCATTTTCTGAACATTAACAACCTAAATTAGAAACATGAATCTTGAGTTTGTCTCCTTTATCAAAATACAATAAGGGCAAAATTTACAAGTATGTACAGTACAAGAATAATAGGGAAACGTACGAGGGATGTTCACCACCTTGTACTATATTCTAACATATGTAACAGTTCAAAACAGTATTGCATTAATATCGTATTCATTGAATTAAATCTTAAAATATTTGTAATGTAAATATATTCATTAGCAAACACTTCTTTACAGGGACGAGGCTTTCATCTCACTGCAGTGAACTTATTCTGGACTCGTTTGAGTTGTTATTCTCTTGTGCTCTTTGTTTTCGAACGTAGTACTTGCTATTCGATGGCCACATTTCCCTCGGGATCACAAAAGTATCTGTCTATCTAATATTTACCTAATATCTAACTAAATGAACATACAAAATAACTATGTTAGTAGTTTAGACGTTTAAGGACGGAAGAAAAATACTGGTTCCACTGGGGCTCGAACCCAGGACCTTCTGCGTGTAAAGCAGACGTGATAACCGCTACACTATGGAACCAGATGATGGCTAGAGAGGGTGCGATTCTCAATTTAAACACAAGACGTGTGTTGGAGCTTCAGGGTATTTTCGCAGACAGACGACCAGATTCAGTGTTTCCGATTTGCTGAACGCAGAAAGCACTGACAGTCGCAGCGCCTCCCCAGACCCGTCTCTCCGTATCACGGCTGCGATCCACAGAAACAAGCTCCAGTGAGTCACGTCGCTCGGTTATTCACCTTTTCCCTTCACCCTAAAGCTGCCGGTGCGTTACCTTCAGCCGAGTCGAGGTCATCGTCCACGTTTTCGCTTTTGCAGCGGACCGATCACTCGGCCCCAGGCAGCTAACATCGAAAATACCCCAGCAACTGAACTCACCTCAGCGGACGAGTCGCCTGCACGTGTCCGTGTCTCTCCCGTCTGCACAGGAACTAACACACCGCGGATAACGATGTGTTTGTAGTTTCAAAAAAGCGACCTGGTTTGTCCTCTTAGCATAAACCAAGTGTGCACACGTTTTGATTTTTCCATTATGAACTGGTGGAGACACTGCAATGCATCTTTATCAGCTTATAGGTCATTTACGACTGGAGATAGATAGTTAAACACACGATGACACCTCACTGAGGAAGTTGAGGACTGGATCTAGTTAAGATTTGACCCCGTTTAAACTTTTACGTTTCACACAAAGTGGTTAACAAAAACTGCTACTGTGCTGTTTAGTTCGTGGTGTTTGTTAATGTTTAATATTTTACAGCCCACCTCAGAGGTTTAAACATTACACACCACTGGTTGTGTGTGGTCTTTAGTCGAGCAAGACAACACAGTGGAGAGAAAAAACATAACATGACACGTAGTATTTTATAGAGTTTATATACCGTGTGACCGAATGTGTAGGCTGATGCATCAACAGCTGTAACGTCTTGTTGCTTGTGACCCGGATTGACCCGGATTGTTTTCTGACCTACATGTCGTCCACCAGCCACTTGTCAGCTTTTCTAAATTCAAGGTCTTTAGTGTAACTTGGAATAAAAGGAATACTATGGAAAGTTAATTTAGTTGACAAATATATATATTTGAATCTTTAACACTTGAGCCGGACTGATATGGATTTTTGTAGCCCGGGCCTATACCGTTATAAGGGAGTAAAAACAACTCAGATACCGATATATTGGCCTTTATACACTGCTGAAGATGAAGGGTACACTTAATCATGACAGTATAGCAACAAATCAGTTAAGTTTCAGAGATATCATATAGAAGCACAAGTGATTTTGAATCTATTTCACCTGCTTTGGTGTAAATTAAAGTGACAACAGGTGCAATGGAGGCAAAAGAAGGACAACCCTGAAAAAGGGAGCTGTGGTGGCCACAGACTTATGCTCTCCTTCTCCTTTCTGACTGATTCTTCTCTAGTTTTGTGTTCTGCTAGTGTCCTTGTCACTACTGGCAGCATGAGATGGGACCTGCAGCCCAATCAGGTTGCACAGGTGGTCCAGCTCATCCAGGATGGCACATTCAAGGTTTGCTGTGTCTCCCAGCACAGTCTCAAGAGCATGGAGGAGATACCAGGAGACCACAAGTTACACAAGGAGAGTTAAACAGGGCCTTAGAAGCGCATCAACCCAGCAGCCGGACCGGTATCTGGTCCTTTTTGCGAGGAGGAACAGGAGGAGCACTGCCTAAGCCTTACAAAGTGACACTGGTGTACATGTGTCTGGCCAAACTGTCAGAAATAGATTCAAGGAGGGTGACATGAGGGCCCGGCTTCCTCTAGAGAGACCTGTGCTCACAGCCCAGCACCGTGCAGCTCGATTGGCATTCGCCACAGAACACTAAAATTGGCAGGTCGGCCACTCGCGCCCAGTTCTCTTCACAGATGAGAGCAGGTTCACACTGAGCACATGTGACAGGCGTGAAACAATCTGGAGACGCCGTGGTGAACGTTACGCTCCCTGTGACATCATCCAGCATGACAGGTTTGGCGGTGGGTCAGTGATGGTCTGGGTAGGCGTATCCTTGGAGGGTTGCACAGACCTCCATCTCCTAACGGTACCCTGACTGTTGTTAGGTACCGGGAGGAAATCCTCAGAGCAATTGTCAGACTTAACACTGGTGCAGAACTCAGGGTCTACTGGTGCAGCGGTGCCTGAGTTCCTCCTGGGAAAGGAAAATGCCCGGCCTCATGTGGCCAGAGTGTGTAGGCAGTTCCTGGATGATGTATGCATTGATGCAATTGACTGGCCCTGACCTAAAACCAATTGACCACCTATGGAACATTATATTTATCGGTGGTTCGAAATCTTCCAAGAACCACCAAAAACTGTCCAGGAGCTCTGGGAGCAGATCCATCCACGGACTCATCACAAGCCTTCCGAAATTTGTCGGAAGTACATACAGGCATGCAGGGGCCATACGCACTACTGAGTTGCTGTGATGAAATTCACACAGATTGATCAACCCGTGAAATCAATTATATCTTAGATTTTTCTGTCTGATTTTGAATCCAGCTCTCAATGGGTTGATAATTTTGGTTAACATGGACCGTTGTTACGTCATTTTGTTCTCTTGAAATTACACAATGTACATCAGTAAAGTTCCCTTCATTCTTTTGAGCAGTGTGTATATAAAGTATTTGTAAATATGGCAACGACATCATGAGATGTCGTTATCAAACCCTGGTGGCAAAGAAATGTAATTGCAGCTTGAAAATAAGGTTTATTGAATAGTAAAAATAAAAGTAGTAAAATAAAACACAAATACATAGAACTTGAATTAAGACAATAAAAAATATGGAAAATATAATGCACAATCTTTCTACATTGCTCATTCTGTAAAAAAAATGTCATATTAGCCAACAAATCGATGCAGGTTTGTCTGTGAAAGGCTCATATCGCTTAATTTCTATCAATCACCAGATAAATCAGTCTTGCTCTATTAAATACTATCCATCACATTACTAGGTTTTTGCCCTGAGCCACATTCTTCCATTTATAGCCGTTTTGTGTGGAGCTCTGAAGCTTCATTAGATACCAGTAAGGGAAGGGCCATGAGGCGCATTGGAAAATGTGGGGATGACAGCTGCATCTGTTTATCATGTGGGGTACAATAGCACACCTTGAGAGGCAGCCAGCGCTCGCATTCTCACTGTTCCTGGCTCCTGCGCAGTCAGCCAGAATTAATAGACAAGGCAGATTCATATGTGGGCCGGATCAAAATCCAAGATGTGCAAGATCTATTCCACAGGCTCTGCACTTAACTGACGTACAACATGTGCAGGTAATGGTAGAAAGCTGTGATGATTATCTACTGGCGTCTCATGTCATATTTGGCATGTCATGTAAACATTTCAAATGAATGTGACGGCAAAGCAAATGTGATATATTCTCATCACTAACCTTGCTCGATCAATTACAATTTTTGGGGGGGGGGGCTTGGTTTCACCCACAATCCAAATTCCTGTCCACAGTTTTAAACAATTCCTATGATCTAAAGGTGGCGGCAGAGGCCAACACAGGTCCTCTGCAAACCCGCACCCTACCTGCAACCACAGCGGTTGGCATTGAACCGACATGTTCCCTGCAATTATCTCTAAGCATAGTCGGACCTGATTCAACCAGTAATTATAAGTCCCACGACCTGACCCATTCTGAAACATGGAAACACATCGGGCCTAGTCTTCAGTTACTTTGTACAGAGTTTACATCACGGCTGGCCCTGAGGTTATCTGCCATTTTGCATGATATACTGAACCACACAAGAGTGCAAGACATCTCTGTTGATGCAATGCAATGTACCACAGATAACCAGTTTAACCATATCAGTCCATTTATCCTTGTCATATTTCAGCTGCTGAACAAGACTGCTTTTGGTTCTTTTTTGCGGGTTACCCATCACGTTCCCAACCAGACTCTGGGTGGCAGGTATGTTAGAAAAGCAGCAATGCATTAGCAAAGACAGGGAAGAAGAAATTTATTTGCAAGTAACTGTGGATATGGATAAACGGGGCTCTAACTGTAGACCCCATGCAGAGAGGCTGGCCTGCAGAGCCTCTGTATAACAACACCATATCTCCGTCATGGGCATCCATCGACTGACTGGCCCTCAGACTGAAAACTGAAACTTCTGAATCCACCACAGGTGAGCACAGGTCAATTTGACAATCCACAGACCTCACTTCACCAAAACCCTCCAGACACAAAAACAGTTTCTTCCCCCTCGCCGTCTCACTTCTGAACTGCCAACCCACTGTGGCACTGTGCAATAACTCTGGATCTTTATAATAACCACTGTACAGTTACTCCCGAAATTATATTATATTATATATTATAACTTTATTTAATTATGTTTACTTATTTCACCTTCACTGTATAATTGTAATACGCACACCTGAACTTCTTTTCTTAGACTGTCGCACTGTTCGGACTGTTTGTATTGTTTTGTTTTGTTTTGTTTTGTGATGTGTATTCTGTGTAAGCACACTGAGAGCCACTTTACCGAGTCAAATTCCCTGTTTGTGCAAACTTACTTGGCCAATAAACCTGATTCTGATTCTGAACAGTTGCCTTGTAGAAAATTCATTACTTTAAATGAAAATTTCTCACAGTAACTTTTGATTAACCTGAGTGGCTGGAGTATTGTTTCTGAAACGACATGTTGTTAAATGAAATTCACCTCATTGTATTGGGAGAAACAGATGTCTCAAAACCTGGCCACATTAACTGAAAATGATCTGCAGGTAAATTATCTTTACCTCAATTCCAGCTTGAGGAAAATGTTTACTGGCACAGAAAAGCTGTTTTCAGACATTAACTCGGGAAACTTTTGTCCAGGTATTTATTGAGGTTTGTTTTACACATGTGAAACACGCAGTAGCAGAACGTGTGGGTCAGACGCCCGCGCAACAATAGGAGCCTTTCTGGAACATTCAGATGAATGGTGGGGCCTTGGTAGAGCTGGCAGGAGGCAGGACATGATTAATACAATTTTGCTGTGGAATTCCTGTGTTTTGTTGATAGCAAGTCAACACCACACAGTGCCTCCAGGAAATGTTCAGGAAATGATGTAGGGTCATTGTGACACCATCGGCCCTGTGTCATCAAGAGGTTTCTATCCTGGCAAAACCT